>NW_023606161.1:0-60001 GCF_013339745.2 Dermacentor silvarum
CCGATGCTGATGCACTGTCGCGGTCACCACTATCCACCGAAACTGCGTCCATATCCACTATAGAACACCCACTGTCAGCTCTTGACGTCGCCACCATGTCCTCTGCACAGCCCCACGATCCATGGATCGCTTCACTTCTTGACGTTTTATCCGAGGCAGCCACCCTTTCGGCCACTCGAACACTACGACGCCAAGCTTCGCACTTCAGCATTCGTGATGGCCTCTTGTACCGGCGGAACTACTCGCCAGATGGTAGGAAGTGGCTCCTAGTGATCCCCCGAACGCTGCGCTCTATAATCTGCACGTCCTTTCACTCCGACCCTCCGCTAGTGTGCTCACGGCGGTGTCTTCAAGACCTATGAACGCTTACGCAAAAGATACTACTGGCGTGGAATGTTTCGCTTTGTCCGAAAGTTCATTCGCGGCTGCCACGAGTGTCAGCGAGGAAAAAAACCACCGCATCCTGCCGCAGGCTCCTTACAGCCCCTTCCGTGCCTAGACGGCCCATTCGACCGCGTTGGAATTGACCTATATCAACCTTTACCTTTGACCACAGCGGGAAACCGATGGGCTATCGTTGCTGTCGACCACCTTACATGATATGCCGAAACCGCTGCTTTTCCCACGGCGACAGCACAGGACGTCGCCTCTTTCATCCTCAATCGTTTTGTACTGCGACACGGTCCTCCTCGTGAACTCCTCAGTGACCGTGGCCGCGTATTTCTTTCCGATGTAATTCAAGCACTTCTCCACCAGTGCAATATCGTACATCGGCCGTGTACTGCCTACTACCCTCAGACGAGCGGTCTGACTGAGCGGCTTAATCGGACACCGGGCGACATGGTTGCGACACATGTTGCATCTGATCAAACAAACTGGGATCTGGTTCTTCCATTTGCGACATACGCGTATAACAGGCACGTATACGCGCCTGTGTTTTTTTTTCTGTTTTTTTTCGCTCTCTCTCTCTCTCTCTTTGCACTGTCTCCAACCCCTTTATCCCCCCCCCCTAGTGTAGGGTAGCAAACTGGAAACTGACTTCTGGTTAACCTCCCTGCCTTTCCTCTCTCGCTTGCTCTCTCTCTCTCTACGCGTGTAACACCGCTACGCAAGTCACAACTGGGTTTTCCCCCTTCTGTACGGTCGCCAGCCGTCGCACACTATCGACACGTTGCTGCCATACGCACCTGATGCCTCAGAGTGCACGCCCGTGTCGGAAGCCACCCGTTGGGCTGAAGATTGCCGCCAACTAGCGAAGCGCTTTACTGCGGCCGACCAACAACGCCAGAAAAACGCCCGCGATGACGACCACCCTCCTGTCGCAACATTCGCTCCTGGAGCAATTGTCTGCCTTCATGTACCACCCTGCGCTACTGGCTTGTCATCCAAACTGCTTTCCAATTATCATGGTCCCTACCGCGTTGTCGAGCGTGCCTCCCCCGTAAACTACGTCATTGAACCTCTTACGCCGCCCGGTGACCGTCGTCGACGTGGACGTGATGTTGTTCACGTAGACCGCTTCAAGCCGTACTTCGACCCTCTTGTCCCCACCTGTTAGATCGCCAGGATGGCTCCACCATTCTCGACGGGGGCAATTATAATGAAGAGAATGACATCCCGGGCTGAACGATCATCCTCACGAGGAAAAGGCACTCGATCGGCGCTCCAACACCACCATCTTGTTCTCCCTGCGTACTGTTCCCAGCTACCGCCTGTTTGTTGGACTCTCCCAATAAACCTCTTTACAGACGTAATAGTTCAGCGGAAACCCGCTAGGTGGACAGAAGTAATTAACAAGTCCAGCAATCTGGGACATCGACTACTGCGGCGAAGCCGACCCTGGGGCGATGCGGTTGGCGTAACTCTATGGGAAGCATTTTTTAAAAATCGATTACTGAGCAATGGCTCGTTTTTCGTGATTTGCACTTTAGGCACTAAATCCCGACAACGTTCTCACGGTATATGTCGAGTGTAGTCTAATTCCACTGGCTGTATGTTTTTCCTGGGGCACTTTTGTAGACCCATTGAAAATGCATGGGGTGATTTTTAAAATGTAGTTTGCAGCACAGTAAAACCTCATCCGCTAATTGCACTCTAGTGGCACATACTTTAGGTCTCTCTATATATGTAGGTCTAGTTTGGTTTTAATCCGCTGGCTGAATTTTTTTCCTGGGGCACTTTTGTTTGGCTACTATGCGGCAAAGCATCTCTACAGGGGAAAAAATTCGTCCGCCGTGGAATTGATGGGAAAGAGCTTGCGGACCATGTCAAAAATGGACACGAATGTGCAGCTGTGATGCATATTTGCGCCATGACGTATAAGGAAAGATGATGATGTTAGATTCTGCAAGAAGGAGCGGGCCAAATGGCTTTATGGAGTGCCATCCAAGCGCGAAGCCTGGTTGTGCGCCCCCCCTTTTTCTCAAGTTTCGGTGCATGGTAGTGTTTCATTTGGTATTTAGAAAGATAAGGTGCTTAGACAGATTTAGTATTCGGCAAATTTTTGACACAAAAGGACATCGCCAAATAGAGCACTTGTTACGTGTGTTTATGTGTTACTTGTTAGGTGTTTACTTAATTTGTTACGTGTGTTATGTGTGTTTAGTGCAATGTGCCGACAATGCGAAGGTTTGAATATTATCAGTGTAAAAACAAATTGAAAGGAAAAACTCATGATCTATAGTGCGCGTGACGGAACGAAATAAACAGGGAAAGATAGTTCCCGTGTTACAGCTGAAAATCAGCAGCTTCGTCTCGTTTAATAAACCATCCCGTTTTAGTTTTAAATGCATAAGCATTTCTATGCCTACCAAATGAGAAATGTGTCCGTCCGTCACGTAAGACGAATGCAATGGCTCATAACCACGTAAGGCAGAGGCTACAAGCGCTCAGCGAAGTGAAGCGAACAGCGCATACATTCATTCAGATTACCCATACAATACACAGAACAGCACACGTTTCAATAAAGAACAATTGCAAAACAAGCATCCGAACCATGAATAAACATTGCATGCTCCCTCAGCAATTGTAGTGGTGGTTTTGTAACAGCTTAGCTGGACATCCAGGTTGATAAGGACCGATAATAGTTCGTAAGGGTCGGATCGTGTTCGATAAGGTTGATAACAACCGATGAGGGTTTATAAGGGTGCTGGTCGAATCAAGTTTCATAACATTGATGATGACGCCGGGCAGCGTGGGGATTAGCAAGCGGCACAATGCTTGTGCATACTTAGGCAACTCCCAGAGGAGTTTCTACGTGATTTCTTTCATCGGTTTGGAAGTATAGCTAAAATCATGCGTGCCTGTTCAGTGTACACAAATCTTGCACGTTATACGCGAAGGTAAGGTTGTGAAGGTTTGAGAAAGTGGAGCCGCAACCGCTGAACTACACCGGGTCAATTGTTGTAGGGCCTGCTGTGAGCCACACGGTTGCTTAGCTGAGCAAATTGGTAATCTCTTGAGAATACTTCTCGGAGTCCCGCTTCATCGGGAATATTTCCTCTCGTAAGGTGACTCTTACAATGTCCTCGTAGCGCAACAAAACACTGGTCTGACGATCGTTCGGACATGACTAACCTGATTCCAGGCTTTGAAATGCAGTCGCACAAAATCGCTTGGAAATACGAAGAAAACATACAATGCGTTTGTTTCTCCACAAACTCAGTCGTACTGTGGGGAAACAAGCTTCTAGTTTATGGCAGCGGTATTTCCCGTACACAACCTTTTTTTTTATTATTATTGTCACGTAGTTCTCACGAAATAGGTCCCACGTCACCAGGGTTCTCCCTGGTGACGTGGTGACGTCACCTGTTCTCAAACCAGGTCCGAGCAGCATCATCCAATGAAAAATAAACATGGCGCAGCTTGTCGTCGTCGCTCCATTTGTTGAACGTCGCGGTCCTCTCGTATGTCTCCAGCCAGGTTTCAGGGTCTTCAGCCGATGATCCACGAAAAGTCGGTGGCTCCCGAGGTTGCTGCAGTAGGGTGGGGGACGCTGGTGCTGCCATTCTGGTCGTTGACTTGGCCTTGATTGCGGTGGTCTTTTCGGGAAGAAGTCCGAACTCCGGCACAATTCCTTGCTGCCTACGGCTAGCTCGCTGGTCCTTGGCGACGTTGGTCTCGTCCTCCGGTTTCAGGGCTTGGGTCGCGGCTTTGCGGGGGCGTTCGGTGCATGAACGAACTAGCACCTCCACCAGATGTCACGTAGTAGTGACGCTGAAGAAAACAGTCGTAAAACAGTGTACGACGAAACGGGTTGTTTATTGGGCGAACCTGTGCCCACAAAAGCAAGGTACACTCAAAGCACAACGATAGCGGCGAACACAGTCGGCGATCGTCGAAAATCTGATCAGCGGCGAAACGCGTCGGCTTTTATACCTGAGTCATCGAAGGTTCTAGATTAATCCCTGATGCCCGCGTGTCTTCCAGAAAGTTCTAGACAATTCGCGTCAGTCATGCAATCAGATAACAGAAGCGTCGGTGAAAACAGGCAATGGAAAGAAGCATCGATAATGTTCTAGAAACTTCCGATACAGGCGCGTCCTGCGCCGAGCGATAACGTTTAACATTTGTTAGCCGGTGGAAAGCGGCCACCGGTGAAAGATAAACATGTATACGTGTCATTATTGTGAAAGCAGTTATATGTACACTCCAGGCGAATTTACGCCGACGTCATCCGCGTCGCCTTCGCTGTCGCCACGACGTTCCGTGTGAAGTCCGACTGCAATAACATCGCGGCCGGATGCCGTATGTTGCCGGTGCGAGTGGAAGCGTGCCAGATTCATTTAGAAGCCTGGTGGCTCAATTTCGAAGGTTATGAAAAACGGCGCACAACAATGCCTCAAGCAAGCACGTCTCGCTGTGTATTGTGTGTATTACACGGACCAACAGGTGCACGCAGAACATCAACTCACCACTCTCGCGTTGCACTAAATGCTGAAGAAATTAAACATTCACTGTTAAGATCACCGCGTACTATCGTCAGTCAAAGCAAACAGCAGAGAAAGCTTCGCTTACTCTGCTTACCACACTGAGTCGGATCCAGATAATTTTATTGCGATTGCAAATATATGGACACTCCAGGCACATTTCCGCCGTCGTCGTCAACGTGATGTTTCGTATAATGTCCAAGTGCGATAACATCGTGGCTGCACGCCGTATGGTATGGGTAAAGTGAAAGCGGGAGAGGGTGAGCAAAGAATGGTTGCTCAGTCTCGCGTGCGCAAGGAAGGAAGGCGGGGAAAAAGCGCTCTGTCTTCCATCGCGCACAAGGCCGCAGGGAAAGTGGAGGACGTTTTACTCCCGTGGCGGCTATGTATGGCGCGGCTGAGCGCGGCCGCGCGGCCCCGATCTAGAAAGCGATCTGCGCTGGGTACAAAGTCTAGGCGGGCCGATGGCTGGGACCTTATAACGTAAAACTATTCCAATCTGTTTTCCTTCTAATCACTTGATGTCCAATTTACGTAACCGCCAACGCAAGCATCGGGCAGTGACTCGCAGCGTTGTTTGAGAAGGCTATTGAAACGCTCTCCTATTTTATAGGAGGTCACTGGATGTTGTTTGCTTTCAAAAGGAATAGCATTGCCTAACTTAACATATATTTCTTACCTGATTGGCTGACCAAGGGCGATGAGCACGCAGAAGTGGAGGGGGTAACGTGGGGCCGGGCTAGCGCAGTGAAAGTAGATAACCTGATGAGCAGGGTGTCGCCGGCGTCTGCGTTTGCCCTGCTTCTTCTTACTTAGCTTTCGGTGTCTGCTATAAAATCACGTCGGCGTGCAGCGGAAACGTAACAATGCAGCTAAAACGAATCTTCAGTGAAGAAATTTGACATAGCGATGTCGTTTTCGTGCTGAAAGGATTCGACAACCATATAATGTCACGCAAAACTTTTAATATAGGCAAATAAATTCATTCTCCACGGCAGCTCCCACTAGCCAGTGCCAGAGCGATTGGCGGGTACCCACCTTCTATTGATGTCGGAACGGGGCAGTGTCCGGCTACTAAAAAGAAAATTAAGTTTTGATCGGCGTATTAATGCATCTTTAATGCGTACAAGCCACCTTGACGCAGTGATTTTTCACGGTTTTTGGACGTCAGGTGACAGACAGGCGAAGTGGACGCAGCTGAAAACTTTTGACCAATTGCGGATGGCTGATGATAAAAAGGCATAGAATCGAAAAATAATATTTTTCTGTTGTTCGGTCTCACATGCATAATTAGTGTGCACACGTCATATAAGAGTGAGTAGCTCTCGCGGTTTTTCGTAAGCGTTAGTCCGTAACCTGCGGACAGAAATTGTGGGCCGATCCTGGCGGTAGTGCAGAAAGGGTCCAAGCGAAATGACACATACCTCTGTGAACTGGCGAAGCTGAGCCTGGTTTAAGTCTAACTAAGCATGGTTGGGACTACTTAAGCTTAGTCTCATCGATAGACAATCGATAGTCAACCAGCAGCTAATCGATAATCGATAAATGATAAATAAATAACGGAAAATGCTGGAAATGACTTGGTAGTGCTTAGCCTAGTCCAAAAGCCATGCCAAGCTAGGTGCCCATCAGGTCCGCTTTCTCTGTAGCATGGAGGCCTGATTGCAAAAATAGAATAGAAGCAGTTTGGAATAGCTTTTCGTTAAAGTGCCCCTGATGCCTTCGTGTGCGGTGTATTCTCGGCGCAATTAGTTAGCGTTGAAGCTAGAAGTAGCACGATGGACAATTCGCTCGCTGTGGCTGTCACTCTCCCCCACGCCAGCGTTTTGACAGCGAGTGTCCGTGCTTATCGAGAGAGATGTGCTCATTTGTGATTGTGCGCGCGTGACAACGTGCAGGTTAATTTAGTTAGTAAGCGAATGTTTACAGCCGTTTATGCAGCTGATAAAACGACTAACCTTAGTTTGCACAGCTGTCTAATAAATTTCTGTCGAAATCAGTGATTCGCCTGTCGGGCGAAATTGACCTTATTGTTAATATTATTGTAGTCAATATTATTATTACTTATTACGCTCAAGCCAGGCGCAATACACATACAAGTTTCGAATACAGGCGCAGTTCTGTCTTCTTGCGACTGAGTGCCGATAATTTTTTTCGAGCAAATGGGGCACAGCGTGTCGTTTACAAAAAGCAGCTTGGCGTCTGCCACTGTGGATACGGTGGCATAGACATGTTGTAAATCCGGTTTTCTATTGGATGGCGCATATCAGCACGCAGAAAGAGAATTTCGGGTGGTGGGTCGATTCCTTGTTGGAAAAATTGATATATTCTCTCGCGCAAGCTGTTGCTTTAAAAGTGAATCCAAAGTACAAGTGCCCAAAAATGGTGGTATTAGGTAGTGTGCGCTCTTTCCCGTCTATTGTTGTTTTCTTCCTGTTTGTTTTGGGCAGCGTCTCAATACATTAGCATAAGGTCACTGTCTCGTTCGACGGAAACACCTAAACATTTTTGCAGTAGGTAGAGTCATCTGCGTTCGGCGTTCTTGGAAGTAGTCCCCTTCCGAGGTGATCAAAAAGCACAGTGCTACTTCATCTTTCTTTTCCTTTTATTAAACGTGCGACATTTAACAGTAGTGCGCGAAGGCGAGTATTACAAGCTTTTGCGCTGTAGTCGTTTTTTATTGAAAATTGCACATGTGGCTCCACTCTCGTGCGGCCGAGACGTGGACTGTCAGAGTATGGTCATTTATCGGACAATGCCAGGGCTACACTTTCGTTTTCTCGCCAAAAAACCGTCCCACCCCCCTAGTCGGTCAAATAACAGTCATAACCTTACCACAAACAAGAAAATTAGCTTTGTGCTTTTGAAAGCGGATAGTGACAGTCTATTAACTCTTTGTCTTTGGATCTTAGCACTTGCTTTTTTTCAAGCTCATGCTGCCCTAGAAAAAAGTCGGTAGAATTTTTTTTCTGGTTACAATAAGCATTCTCAATAGGAAGTTAACATTTTCGACAGTATTCGTCTTCTCCCGCAGTGCGAAGTGCGTGGTGGCGTTGTGTAGAGATTCGGGGAAAAAAAAACGGTCAAATACGATATTGAGCAGCTTATTGCTGCACTCTCGTTAAATGCTAAACGCTTTTTGGGTGGCATGACACCATTTACACACCCTTACGTTGTCATTTTCTTGGCACATGAAGCATTTGTGCTCTTCATATGTATGTTCTATGGTGTAAGTGCTGCATTGTTTTGCTTCTTTTATTTAATGTACTAAGCTTGAAAATGCCGCTAGTCAGACATAATAGAGCACAGAGAAAGGCCCAACTGCACGCGGCGTGGTCTTATTCTTACAATAAATTCGCTAACGAGACAGATGATGAATCCAACTACAAAATGATATCTCGCACCAAAGGAATGCGGGAAAAACCACTAGGACACACTAAGTTCGACAATCTTATTGTTAACAGGTGATTGAAGGGTGACGCAAGGCGACAACAGTTGCATATGACGGCGTGCATACGACTAGACCATCAATAGAATAACATGACTTTAGTGAACCAAGAACCAATATGCAGGCCATGCGGTAAAACTTTATTATAGGAACACATTTTCAGCATTCTTCGTACAACTCAACGCTTGAAGCCTGTGTATATTTGCGGCGGCACGTATATGTTTTATTGCTGCATGGCCCACTTTGGTTATTAGCCTGCGTAACACCGTGACTAAATTTCGCTTCATCGCACGCACACTTAAGCCTTCTTGAAAACAGAACTAGGACGATTCAGTCACTGGAACAGCCTTTCATTTATTTATCACACAGTCCCATATTCGCTCGAGGAGGATTATAGCGGGGAGCATGTATACACGCATTAAAACTTTTTTCAAGGTAACATTATAAGAAGTGATACCCAAACCAAACGAGATCTAAAACAGAGTAACAAAGCACCTGGGGCCGAATTCAGAAAGCTTTTCGATCGTAAGTGCTGCACCACGATTGGCTGACACCTGCTTCTGCGAACAGTTTTAGCGTGAGAACGTTTTTGTGAATCCGGCCCCAGTATGTAGCATACAGTAGTTACCATGAGCCTAAAAGAAAAAGATTTTGAAATTAAAGGCGTGCAAAATTGTTATACATTACCAGGAATTTGGGACATCGCCGAATAGCGCCTCTAGCGGCTGCCTCTGAAAACATACGCGTTTTCCACGGGACAGCGTCGTTTTTTTTCCAAATAACTAATCATAGAAGCCATGTTTTAAAATATTCCCGTGGAAATAGGCTCTTGGCGCTTAGCCCGAAATAACATGCAAGTGGTACCATTACTTACGGCAGAAAACTCGTTCCAAATTGCGGGCGAAGTTTCAATTATCGGAGTCTATTGAAAAGCGAATATTTTGGAGGCTTTTTTGGCCGTAAAAAGCAATTTGCGATGAACCTATTGCATTGACTGACGTATTCCTGGGGATTTATCAACTTCAATGATTTATCAACTTCAATGAATCAACTTTCAGATAGTTGCAGCAGCAGCTCTTGAAATGACAAAGAAGTCGTTCCAAAATCGCAGTTTTCATAACAATGTCGCGGAATTTATTGTGGTACATATATAAACATAGTTTTCGCCAATCGCAGTGCTTCGAAGCGGTAGCCGAGCGTGTTGAGCGACCGCAGATCAAGATCACTGATAACCACGATCGTGAGTTCGCTGGTTCGAAGCCAACTGTGCCGCGCTTCTTCTTATCACTTTGTCGCTGCTTAGTTTGGCAGTTTTCCACGCGATGACATATTCCGAAATGCAGGACATTTGGTTACGGTTCTTGTTTAGTTTCTTAGAAATACTGTACCAACGTCTTCCTAAAAAAATAGCTGGCTGGTTTCGAGAACATGCGAACGTGTTTCCAAACATCTTTTGCACTTTAGGTATATTGTATTTTGGAAAATAAACGCAGGTAACGTGTTTTGAAAGTACATTTCTTTCTTGAGGTGAATATTTATGAAGACATTACTAACAAATATTTTGCCTTTTCAGCTACGTCTTGGGAAAGGCGTGTTTTGTGCAACTCTTGTGCGGCTTGAATCGTGCCACAAAAATAAATAGCGCTCAGTGTGTGCAAAAGACACAGAAGTAGAAAAGTGGCTGCAGCCCCAGACGTAGTATTTTTAGAAAGGAATACAGTTGAAGCTATTTGACTGAGTGTATTTGCATTATATCAAAGCAGAATTTTTGCGTATACCTGACCTTCAGTGCAAATGAAGGATATCCGAATTATTGCACAAGCGTGTTTGCTTAGTACAAACCAGTACCTCGAAACATACATTCTACCCTCAATATGCAGCGCACGTGTCCTATCATTTGAACCATTCCCATATACCTTCACAAAATTCCAGAAATACTAAAAGTCGTCATATCCTTTCACCCTTTTACCACAACTTACGCAGAGGAGTATTGGAAATTATGCGAAAAGACTCTGGGACGTGTTAATGTAGATTGCCGTGTAAAATAGAGAACGACTCCAATCACAGACCACACTCTTTTTGAATTATGCCCACAAAGTTGTGCAAGAAGGCACTGTTTTCGGCTACAATTACCAAAGTTGCCATATAGCATTCTGGTGTTCTGTTCTTGACTAACTCTATTGCTGAATCAGGTCACCGCACCATGATATGATTACTGGTGCAATTCTTTAGTAATTATGTGCGAATATTCTCCTACCCTAAATTTAACATGTTTGAATAATTGAAGAAACATGGGAAAGGACCGTGACGGTTTGCAGAAATGTTCCTTTATTATAATCGTTTATGACCCATATCGGTACGGTCGTTTTGTCATGATCACGCCAGCGTGCACTGAGCATCATTTATCATTCTGTCTACTGCCTATAAATAAAATACCAAGTGTCGTTCCTTGTGTGTGAGTCGCAAAATGGCAGCTGAACCTTTCACATGGTCCTACTAAGCCAAACCTTCCCTTTTCTGCCATGGTGCCACAGGACATGTCAATTTCACACTTGATTTTCGCCCTTTCAGTTTCCTAGAAAGCAAAGGGAGGTACACAAGACGAACAGGCGAAATTTTGAAGTAGTCCTGAGATTTGAGTAAAATTTCATAGGCAATGTTATTATCCTTTATTTGTTTACAAATTTAAAAATGGAAGGCCGCGCTCGCAATCTTCCACACACACGAAAATACTAAATATGACCGTGACTGCCAGCTGGCAGTAGCTGATAATTTTCTCCAAACATTTTCAGGAAGGGCTCCCGATGTGATCAATCAGCTGGACCAGGGCAGGCAAAGTGAAATATGAGAAAACAGAAGAAAGTTAACGGCCTATTTTGAGGCGGTTCTTTTTTGCGGACGACAAGGTCTGGCTCTCCGTGGCCATAGGGACAGTGGTCCTATGGATTTAAGCAAATCCCCTCTGAAAATATCGGTATTTTCAGAGCGCTTCTTCATTTGCGAGCTGATTGTGGAGCTACATATCTGAAGAACCATTTGGATGTTGCCCCAGTAATACCTCGCATTTGAGCCCAGATGTACAAAACCAAATTATAGAAATTTGTGGTGAAATTATCAAAGAAAGCCTAGATGCAAAAGTAAATGGTGCAGGCCGCTTCTCCATATTTGCTGACGAAACGACGGATATTTCCGGTATCCAACAGTTTACTGTTCCTGCAAGGTACCTAAACAAGGATGCCAACGACATCGAAGGTGTACTTTTAGGTTTTAGCACCGGAAAAGATGCCCTCTCTCATTGCGACTGCAGGTTCTATGTAAATGTGTAGAAACGGCTTGAGATTCTAGCCACCGTTCCACTGACCACTTCAAGCGCAGATAGTATATTTTTAACATGAGATTAGAAAAACTACTTGCGCTCTACAATGTCTGAGGAACACATGGTTAGGCAGGCAAAGTAAAATACGAGAAAACAGAAGAAAGTTAACGGCCTATTTTTGAGGCGGTTCTTTCTTGCGGACGACAAGGTCTGGCTCGAAAAGGATGCCGACGTCCACAGAGACGTCGGCATCAACGTGTCCGAAGTCATTGACCGCTTCACTAATCTTCCCCGCCGAGTGAAGTTTGTCCTTTAGATAGGGAAGCGGCAAAAATCAATGTAAGTAAAGGTTCTGTTCCTTCAGGTCCATAAACGCGTAATTATGAAAACGTATGACTGTTCATTAGTTTGTAAAACCGCAGAAATTATCGCCGTTTATTCAAACAGGTAGCCTCATGATCAAAGCTATCGTGTGAAAACGAAAATTACGAGGACATCAATAACCACTTTTTACCGACCTTGTTTATTGAAAGCCGGCCCTCGCGGCGCTTCCCAACAAACACACTCCAATATTGGGTAGTTTAACTTGCCGCATCAACTGTGGATTTCGTTCGGTGTTTTCCTTCCTTTTTAGCTACCCGCTTTTACTTCTGTTTTGAGCCGAAGCAATACCCTTCCTTAATTTTGGGTGCAGAAAATTTGTCGCCGCTCTGCAGGCAGTTAAATTACACACTTTCGTACTGATTTTAGCTTTATTCCTCTATTATCTACCCATGTGGTGCTGTCGCGACCACCGCATGGCCCAAGTACATATCATGAGTTCCTTTCAGACATAGCGCAAAAAAGTACGCACAACACACACGAAGACACGCAGACGCGGACGAGCGCTACTACCAACCGTTTATTTCAGTCAACAAACCCTCCGATTTCTAAGGTGAACCACGTACACCAGTGTCACGCCCCTTTCCCATGCGAGGTGATAAAAAGAAATCTAAAAAAGTTAGCAGTGCTATGTCCCTCAGGTAACAGAGTTCAAATAGTTCAGTTCGGCACTGTGCAAAAAATTGACGCTTCGCTTATACAAATATCTGAGTTCTTGTGGATGTAGAATGCTTCTAGAGCAACTCGAGCCGTGTAGTTTGTTGATTTGCCTAAGATAGTGGTCTCATAAAATCGTGCCTAACCACACGTAAAACCACACGTAATGATGTGGGCAACCAAATGTGCATACTTGTCCTTTTTTTCTTAACTTTTAGCGCATGCTCCCTGAGCCGGTCGTTTATGCACCGTTCGGTTTGGCCGATGTACACCTTCCAGCACAACAAGGGGACGGAGTATACCACTCCTGTCGCACACCCCACGAAGCGGCTATCTTGGCTTGTTTGGCAACCTTCTTTCCTGTCACCGCAAATTCCAGGGCAGAGCCTGGATAGCTTATTAGGAGCCGTCAAGACCACAGGAATACGATACCTGTTCGCGACCTTCTTCAGGTTGTGCGAGACCTGATGCATATAAGGCATAGCTACGGGCGTCGCCATCCATCGCTGGGTCGCAGCCTTTTCCGTTCCAGCTCTCTTCTTTACCCTATGCAGGATAGACTCGGCCACCGGAACAACAAGCAACTCACGGAATCCCGCTGCTAAAAGGCGACCAATCTGATTGGGAAAGCTTTGCTGCATTGAATGCGGGTATGACTTACGGAGCGCAGCATCCAGACATTGTAATGCGATGCCCCTTTTTACTATTTTAGAGTGGGCAGAGTCAAAAGGCAGGAGACACTTCTTAACCCGTGGGAGGTACTCTCAGCAAACAAGGCCTACACTAAATTTTAGCCTGAGATCCAGGAATTGTAACCCCTCAGTTCCAAGCAATTCATGTGTGAAACTCAAACCCTGCCCAGCTTGAATAAAAACATCTAAAATACTCCCAAGGGCAGTGAAACCGTCCTCTTTCTTTAAAAGAATTATAAAGTCATCGACGTACCGAAGCACTTTGAATACCTTCCCCCCAATAAACGCCAAATCAAGCACACTGTCAATATCAGCTAAAAATATGTCGCATAGAATCGGAGCCACGCAAGACCTAATACACATTCCTCTACGTTGCAGAAAAGGCTGCTCGTTAAAAACAATAAATGTTACACTAAGATAAAATTCTAAAAGCGTTAAATTATGAACCGACAAGCAAGCGGAGTTTTGGAAATCGCATTCGCCACTCTGTTCAATGCACTTCCTAGCCCCCCTCTCCGAACAAAATTTCTGGCTATGCCACTGTGCAGTGAAGCAAGTCTTCGAACACTGACCAGTTACAGATGATTTTCTGCATTTACACCCGTCGCTTACCAAGAACTTATAAAAGGTGTTCGGATGAAATGTAGCAATTTTTCTTTACAAAGCCACCAATTTACTTTGTTCACAGGAACCTCCCTGAGAAAACTGACGTCAATCCGAGCTTTTGTTGACGTGATTTTACTCTTTGCGGTGTCGGCCATTTTCGTTATGGCGCGGTTTCGCCAAGGTCACTGCCAATGGCACCGAAAATATAGCCATGCACCTAAGGCTTTCGCCTTCGAAAGACAGAAATTCCGTGGCAGTGAACATAACTCGATCAGGCACCTGCACGCAAATGCGCAAATGGACTCGTAAACTGAGGCCAACCGAGATTAAGGGTGTCAATCATGCGAATGCATATCTTGAAACATGCGCCCATCGCGACCATTTAGCAAGCTTACATTATTATTTTAGAATCAGCTTTCGAGAAATGAAGCGACAAAAGGGCATTTTTGCTTTTTTATTCGATCGGACAAAAAGTTGGACGAGGAAAAGATGGACGGAAGGGGGGAGGGGGGGGTGCGGAGGCCGCTCTTTCAAGATTCTGCCCCCGCTTTCTCGAAGTGGGGCTGAGCTTCTAAACGACTATCAATAGCAGCAAAACTGCTGATTCACTGTAGACTAGCTGGCCACTCGTCTTATACGCGCGGCGGTTATCAGATCAGTTATTCCTGATTCGCGCTCGTCCATGCTCGACGATGAAAGCTGTTGGCGTGGTCCTTTTTTTATTTTTATTTTATTGTTAAAACGTCTATTCTGTTATCGTCCAGTACACTTCGTCCGTCATCGCGCGAATTTCGAATCTTAAAGGTCCGTACGCCACGTGGTGTAAAAGCTGTGAACTAAAGGCGATGTCCGGAATTGCTGGGGTTGGATCCTAGCGAAGCTAGGCTTTACTCAAGGAAACAAAGAAACAGACTTTGAGGACCTCCCACGGGACATCCGCGCTAAGATGATGGTCCGACCTATACCCAGAAACGTACACCCCGAAAACAACAGGGGCAGACGACAAGCGAGAGGACAATTCCTCCTTAACCAAGCCTTGTAAAACCGCGAACGCTCAGCTTTTGTGGACGCGGCGGCATACGCGGGAAACAAAGCTTTCGCAGTGGCGATGGTGGATGGCTGCGGATTCACAATACATGCAGCCCCGATAATCGCAAGGAAGCCTGAACAGGCTGAACAGGTTGCGATCGCCGTTGCGCTGACCAATGACAATATTTCTCACATCTACAGCGACTCCATAGCCGCTATTAGAGCTTTTCAAAAGGGCACGGTCTGCGCACAGGCTCTAAGGATTGTCACAAAGAAAGAGATTACGCATCACGTCATATACTGGTTCCCGGCACACTTAGGACGAAAGATCGGCGACGTCCCCAACCTTAACGAGGCGGCACACGAGGCTGCGCGCGCGCTTACAGACTGCGCGGCTTCACCCGACCACTCGGAGAACAAGGACGCCCCCACTACATACAATGAAATCATTAAACACTACTACCTACAACGTAGAGAGTTTAGCGCGCAACACCGCATGCTCACTCGCGCTCAAGCGGTTGCTCTCAGAATGCTACAAACAGACACAAACCCCACGCAAAACAGACTACACCACAACATGCCTGAGCTCTACGACAAGTCTTATTACACCAATTCTAATACATCCCTTAACGTCTGTCATTTACTCTGGCCGTGCTCGCAAGCTCACATAAACTCCGAACCGGACAAGCGCAAGTTTGAAGAAGCAATACCGAGCGATGAACTCGCTCCCCAACTCTGGGCCGTCCAGCAGGTGCACGACGCCGCCAGGAGGCTCAACCTCCCGGTTCCGTCGTGGGAGACGCCCGCTCCATGAGAGTCCCAAAGCTCTCGTGGCCTGCAGGACTTTTAATAAAGTTGATTTCCTTCCTTCCTTCCATCCTTCACTCTTGCCGGGGCGTGGCTGGTCGAAACCTGCCAAGCCGCCGCCAGAGGCGCCTGCTGCAGTCATGGACACCACGGGCGTTCGGCGAACGCGGGGAACGCGGACGTTGTCGGCAGCAGCTCTGCGCGTTGCCTCGTTGGTGCTGCTACAATTTCTCTCTCTCTCTCTCTCTCTCATGTTATCTTTCTTTCTCTCGAGTATAGTGCGCGCCTTGGGCATGGTCCTCCTTCCCTCTCCTTAACGACCCATCTCAAGGCAACCTGTGCACGGCACGGAGAGCCATTGTTTTACGTAAGTCATACTTTATAATAGTTTATTCCATGAAGTTACAAAGAAAGCAGCCTACATATCAGGCCTGCCAAAGCCGCATAGGGTTTGAGCGGCAGTGCCTGGCAGGCAGCGGAACCAAACAGTTATTGCAATTTACATACTTTTCACTTTTAAAGTAGCCTATGGAGAGGGAAAAACAAACGAGTAGTTCCCTGAGGCGAATGGTTGTGAATTTGCGTGAGTGCATTTTTTTTACTTGTATTTGGTTTGAGCGTGCAAGACAGGTTGAGAAAATTTATTAATATATACTGGAACATAGTAGTCTCGTATTCTCTTGCCAAATCTTGTACAACGCCTGTGTACGAGATAAAGATTGTTAGGCCGCAGACAACGTGCGGGAACGTACTTGACCTTGAAATTAGTTTCCCAGAAATGCTTCAGCACAACAGTTTCCAACAGTAGTTGATTAATGTCCGACATAAATACGGTTTTGAAAACGTCACTTTGTCATTAAAGTTTAAATCATAGCTGATGTTCTATAGGATAGAACGGAGAATAGAGTTGACCCTACAGTCTGCCAATGAATTGCGCAATGACCATACACTGTTATGCCATACCTTAATGCACTGTATGTTTATGACCAGCCCCTTCTTTTATGCAGGAACCAGGCTGCCAACATTACCACGCAGAGCAACTGCCTTTCGAAGTGTGCTGCGCTTCCATTGGTGTGCAAGCGGAGAAGAGCTCCAATTTATGTGTCCTGCTGCACTGCAGACGTCGCACTATTCTGGCTAAAACCTCTATCTTCTTTCTGACATCCTACCAGCTCAAACATCACCACTAAAGGCATTTTGAATACATCTGCCTTTATAGGCACCTTGCAGCTGAAGTCTATTTTCATCCAGGTTTCTTTTCTTAAGCCATATTTAATAAAACACTCTGTACCCTTGAACTATTTTTGGTCATTTCAAGTGACAATCTCTGAAACTATAGATTAACATTATCCTTGTTTTTTTCGTGTTTTGATAGGATTGCAAAAACAGCGTGGACTCAGATCTTACAAACACAATCAAAAGTACAGCTATTCTAGAATAAATCATCATCCGTGTTCTAGACAGTAGACTGTCGGGTGTAGGCACCCAAAGGTATGCAGTGGTAAATCCTTCTAGAATATACGCTGTTCTTGCTCTAGTTCTAGCTTCAGCTTAAGACGAATTATGAAGGCCGGAACAATGAATTTGTTCCATTCGATGCGGATGACATTTGGCTTCCATGGGGCTTGGAGAAGTTGAGTAATTGAGCGAGGAACAAAGCGTGTCTTGTGGGATCCCACAACAGGCCAAATGGTGATGCAGACTGTCACAATGGCAATGCTGAAAAATACAGTATAGAGCGCATTACTACCATGAGTTCCGAAAAGCTGAGAACAACCATTAAAATTATGGTATATTTCTTGATGTACACTTGCTCATGCAAAAGTAGCATCAGCATGCCACTAAATACTAAAGTGCTGCATTACAAATTGTGGACAGTAAAAGAGCTCACGTCTCAATCGTAATACATGGGCAACTCACCACTTCGCACATCATAATCATGACTATGCTCTTCAAAACAATAATATATGACTGTTTAAAGAGGAATGAAATATGAGTTTGATTTCATTGTGGCATAGCTATTTTATGTTTGCGGTTCTAAATAACACGTCGTGCATTTCACCATTTTGTCAATGTGGCCAGACATAACATGAATATTAATAAAGATAATTATAAAAAATAAGCACAGACTAACTACTGGGCAGATCAGTCAAGTACTTCCGCAGCACCTAGGTTCTTTCAGGGAAGTGAGATGGTGCAATTCCAACAGGCAGGCACCGTATCTATCGATGCTTTCATGTCTGCCACATGCCTTATCGTACAACACAGACGTTGATTTTTTTTCGCCAGCTGGTCTTTCCAGGGCCAACATCCTGCAGCAGAATGACAAAAATGATATGTACATAGGGCGTTCGCACGCTAAGTTCTATGCAGCTAAGCAACTGAAATGAAAAGACATAGCACAACTAAAAAAATGTGGTCGTTGCGTGAACTTAAAAGCACAGTTAATGGAACGTGCAGGAAATGGCTGCGACATAGCACATTGAAAAAGGTAAGGCAAGAAAACACAAATGCTGGTAATGAGCTATTGACAAGTGAATTTGCGTAAGAATAAAAGATTGCATAGCGTATATGTGATGTGAAGCAGCACTGGAAATGCAGGCACCAGTGGTGGTTCATTGACGATATGTGCTACAATTTGAACAAACCGACTTACCACCACAGCTTCTAAAACAAAGTACAGGACTCAAAAACGTTTGTTTCCTTAAACGTGCCGGAGCTACGCACTCAACCATATACATTCTGCCAAATGTATACAACTGCTTCTTGTCTACTGAAAGGTTTCTCACGCGATAATCGAATGATCATCGGAAACAGGCGCGGAGCGGTACCTCGTGCATTTATGTTTAAAAGCTGAACCAATAACAGATAGTCGCGCCGAATCTCCCACAAGCTCGAATTAAAAAAAAAGAACGTCTCGCGCAATCTTATGCTGCCTCGAATAGTATGCTTCGGGTGCTAATGCCCGCAGCATAAGCAAGTGGAGCTAATCATGCTTGGATACATCGGACAGGTTTTATTGATAGCGCGGCGGCAATTTCACGAAAACCGAAACACGGTAATGTGCTTCCATGCGCAAACTGCTCACTCACCCTTCTTTTCTGTCCTTTGTTGCTTCCAGAAAGCTTTCAGCACCACTCGATCTTGAAATTAAAGCTACCCATCGGCCGTTCCATGCGTTGCCTCCATCGAAGTCAATCCGACTCGGTCACAATACACACATGGACAATATCATCCATAACAACCACGATTAACAACTGCAACGTGAGCCACAAATTAAGCACAAGGAAACAATGACCAGCAGACAAATGCGGGCGCAAATTTTCTTGTTGTTTCTCAGCCATGTATGTACCATGCTCAGCTGCTGGGGTGCGATCGTTGCCGGACCTCAAACACAGCTCCCGCTTGATCTATCAGTCGAAGGCTAACTGTGGCAGCGTTGCCGAGCTAAATTTGTGCATTGCGCTGTGTTATCGTTTGATAACGAAGACAAATTTACGGAAACACATATCTGCCTTAAATAATTAGGCTTCTGCTAAGTGCATTTAAGAATAGCCTCGATATCAGACGCTTTTCTCAGTCGGTGCACTTCACTCGAGTCAAGGGCGCATTTTCAAAGCGTTCCTTGGCGGAAGAAATCTGAAGTTGTGTTTATGAAATGCAGCGGCGTCTTGAGTGAAGGAACGCTCGTCGCCTCGACTTGGCTGAGTCTAGGAGAAGCGTTGAGTGAAGGCGCGCTGAAGAACACGGGGGTAAGAGTTCCTCCATCCAAACGGGGAAGAATGCTGCTGCAACTCTGCTGAGCGTGTATGCCCCCAGCGTGACCGCGCGTCGCACAGACGCTCTGACGCAGGGAGCCTGCCTTGCCTGTCTTATTGTCGGCTCCTAGATGCTTTGAGCGAATTTAGCTCGCGTTGTGGGAAAGCAAACATCGCTTTCTAAATTATATTTCAGTAGCAGAAAAGCCGGCTTCGCGTTTATGCAGCGGCAATACCGCGTGTTCTCTGCCTTTTAGCAGCAGAGCTGTTTAAGCTATCCGCAATTCCGTTAGTCGTCCGCGAAAAACTGCACCGAGCTATGACTTCACCTCGCGTTGCCTAGTAACCAAGATGAGCTGGGTATAACCGGACAGAGCCGCGCTCCACTCCGCCAGGTTCCGTACGCGGCTCGGTGTGCGCTCGTTCGTAAAAGTGCGGGCGCCGGGCTTGTGACGTCACCGCACGTTGCCTAGCAACTACCTCGCAGAGCGGCGTGTCCTTCGCCTCCGCTCCGTGCCGTGCACATGTTGCCTGGACATGGGACGTTAAGAAGAGGGAAGGAGAGCATGGGCGCGGCGCGCACTATGCTTGGGAGAGAGAAAGAGAAAATGAGAACGAGAGGAGCAAATTGTAGCAGCACCAACGAGGCAACGCGCAGAAGTGCTCCCGATGCCGTCCGCCTTTGCCCGTTTCCCCGCGTTCGCGCCGAACGCCCGCGGTGTCCGTGACTGCAGCAGGCGCCTCTGGCAGCGGCTCGGCAGATTTCTACCAGTCACGCCCTGGAAAGTGCGGAGGCGCAGCTGGGCCGTGACGTCACCGGCGAGCTAATGCTTGGAGCTACCGCAACAGCGGCAGAACTCTCGTTGACTCTGTGGCGAGTACATGTAGCCTTAAAATGGGACGACCAAAAGATTCCCCGGACACCCGAAGAATAATTAATTATGGGGTTTTACGTGCCAAAACCAGTTCTGATTATGAGGCACGCCGTAGTGGGGGACTCCGGAAATTTGGACCACCTGGGGTTCTTTAACGTGCACCTAAGTCTAAGTACACGGGTGTTTTCGCATTTCGCCCCCATCGAAATGCGGCCGCCGTGGCCGGGATTCGATCCCGCGACCTCGTGCTCAGCAGCCCAACACCATAGCCACTGAGCAACCACGGCGGAGAAGAAGCCGCTCATCTTGAAGTGCGTCGCACGGCCAAGCGAGAATCTGCACGTCAGCGGCGAGCCGATTCGGAATACCGCGCTTACCAGCACTTAGCATTTCCTAGCAAAACTTAGCCAAGCCTTGTAAAACCTGGAAGAAGCTAGGTCGATCACCAGCTCCACTCTTTACTCCAGCCTTGCACCGCAAGTGCAAGCTGCCAACTTTTTCTTTGTAGACCTCAAAATAAGAAATGCTATGGAGCATATAGCGCAATTCGGCCTATTGAGGTAGTTTACCTGAAAAAGTGGACTTTCCTTGAATATCCAGGCACAATGTCGCAATGTACAGGTTGCTAATTAAAGCGATTCACTGATAAACTTCCTAATTATTCTCTTTCGGGCATATCTTCAAATTCCTAAATTGAGGCCAAGAAGCAATGAAGTCATTGCTCCAAAGCAAAAATTTGAACACTAGCACCGTTTCCGAGACATCCGTCTCCAAAATGTGCTTAAGTCATTGGCGTTAAACTAATCCTGAACCATTCCATGCACGAATTCTAGAAGCTATAACCTGGAATGTCCATGAATTTCGCTGTAGTTTTGAAGGGCAGATATTTCAGTCTCGAAAGGAACAAGATGGGGTCATATAGCAAAAGAGTGGCCATGTTTCGACCACTCTTAATGAGAGCGCTGGGAGAGATCTTCGTCCTGCTTTAGACATAAGTAGGGTCATAATGAGGGATGCCATTAATTATCGATGGTCATCACCTCGAAAGTGGTGCTAGGTTTATGATTTCCGCTAAACAATGACAACAATTATTATGGACACCAACCACGAAGGTTTTAAAAAGTATATAATAAGACGTTTCGGCTCCCGCACGGGAGCCTTTCGAAACAAAAGTCGAAACAAATCGAAACAAATGCTCCCGTGCGGGAGCCAAAACGTCTTTTTACATTTTTTTAGAACTTTCGTGGTCGGTGCCTGTTTTAATTTCTGTCATGCATATCCCGACCAGAGGTGTTTCCGTCCAAATCTTGACTTCATCCGCTGAAAAATCATCACTTCTCCACTGAACGGCTTGAATTCTGCTCTGAACATGTGCCCTGAAACGAATAGTAAGATTGTTTAGAAGGGCTATTAAAAGGAAGTCATGAGATGATGTGGATACTCCTCCTTAATATCGTATTCTAACTGGCTCACCACATAAAGCCGACGGACAATTAAGCCAAGGAAACATCGGGGAAATGAAGTATGGTTGAAATTGGAATGTCGAAAATAATGAAGAAAAGGGAAATGAAAGTGGACGAAAAGATAACTTGTCGCCTGCGGGAGCCGCACCCGCAACCTCTGCATTACGTGTACGTTGCACTACCAATTGTGCTACGGCAACGGCCATAAATTCGTCCACTAACTTGGGTATTTATGTTTACTAGATCTAGCCATAGGTGTGTTAGCCAGTGCCACTCAGAACCATGGTAGGCAGATGTGGAACATCTCTTTTAGCCCGATGGCGTCACGTAACACGTGATCTTGGGAGAGCAGGCGCGTGGCGAATAAACCCTCGCATGCTACCTAATGACATCAAGGCTGCCATGATAAACAAAATCGAGCCCATCGGTGACCCCTTATTAACGCGATAGCGTTAAGGGCCCCGTGTCGCAGAAAATCCAAGGTCGGCAACCGGCGTCGGCGTGCGATGTCGGCGGGTGGCGGAGAAAATCATCCCCAACCACGCAGGACCTCCAAATATATTTAGATACATGCATATGCCACGCCTTCTTAACTGACATGCGGTATATGCGGATTATATTGCTACACCATTCTATCATTAATTTTGCTCATACCTTGTATTGCATTCTTGGCAAAGCTATTCTTCGGAATTTTGAGAATGACAATCCACAAACAAATGTCATGAAACAAAACACCCACAGTGCATGCCTTTTATGTTAAATCTTCTCAAACTGAAATATTAAAGTAGGAAACAAAAACGGAAACCTGAAAATTATGCAATCTTTGGGACGCGGCTGTGCAATATCTCCGTTATCGTCCGACGCAATAGGCCGCGTTTAGACCAGAAAGCTCTCCTTCGTGCATAGCATTCGCCCCCTGTGTTTCCCGGTAACCATTACGGTTGCTTAAGCTGCAGTTGTCGGGAAGCGTGAGAAGCAGTCAGGGATCTTTGAATGCTATCGCGTTCCACTCTTAAAAGCGAAGCTTAAGCGCCCTCCCATTTTTTCTCTCGTTTATTCATTTGCGAGGTTCTCGAATCTGGTGCCAGCTCGCTTGTTGTCACACAAGGAAACTTCACCATTCGGCAAAACCAGAGGTTGTGAGCCTCATCAGCATAGAGATGAAGCCCCTATGGCAACCATGCCCCGATTAGAACCATTTTTCGCGGACTTCTGTTTAGAGAAACGTCATGATTTTCTGCCACATTGAAATATGGATTTCACGCGTAATCTTCCAATAAGTTGCAAAAAGAATTTCTGAAACGAATGAAATTTGGCCCATATCCCCCTCTAGCAATCGCATCGAGGAATACTCGACGAACATTCGCAATAAAAAAGATAGCAGAAGAGTTGAGATCTTCGTAAGTTGGTTCATATTCTTGAGAATTGAACCAGTCAAAAGACGAAGAGCAGAGGACAGACGTGGCAGACACAGCGACTGGACAAACAACTGTGAAGTTGTTAAACATGCCGTTGTGTGTGCCACGTCTATCCTTTGTTCTTCGTCTTTTGACTAGTTCACTCTCCAAAAAAGATGGCTTCCTAGCAGATAATTGCCCCTCGTGCAGGTGTTCAGCTGTGTTCGAGCAGACTATAACAATATCTTGAAGCTGTGCAGACACTGCATGTGCAAGGCTCATGCGCGAGCAAGCTGTCAGTGTCTGTATCGAACAAGATGTCCTTTAAAGTGAAGCTTGCCTCGCGCAACCTCCGAATCTTTCCTCACCGTGGCTGCCAGGTGCTGCTTCTGCTGTCTTGCCGAATTTACCATGCCTACAAAAAATATTGCGTACCTGATGAGGAGATGGAACCCCAGCACCGCAACAAGTTGCTATAAACTTTAGGCCGTGTTTTTTTTCTTTATCGAACCTTAGACCAAAGCCACATGCAACAATTCCTATTAGGGTCGAGGCCAACAAGCTCTTTAGATTATTTCCGTGTGTGTAACATGTGGAGTACTGCGCGTACGATAATACACATACGCGCACGCGCGAGTTTCCTTTGCGCCAAAGACGCAGTAATGAAATGGACAAATTTATGGCATTTCATGACCCACCTCACATTGATCTGCTTGGGATCGGCGTAATTTTTTTCACCTTTCGATATCATACCTTCGATAAACAGTTCGCCTAGTGTCACTGTCTGTTATTTAGTTTTATTTTTCAAGTTTTCTCAACAATAAACATCAGTGGGAAGTTAGCACATGTCTTCGCCTTTCTCGGATAGCGGTGTCCCTTTTCATCGTGCTACCATTCTTGACGGTATTACCAAGTGGCACAATCCACTACTCTTAGTTTTTGCCGTTCTCATCTAAATGGTCGCATTTCGCCATTTGTCCACCGAGCGACGAATGGAAGCAATGACCACGGTAAGAAAATTCTTGCCTTTTGGCTGAAGTTCATACTCAAAATCTTGACCCAGTTACCTTCAGGGAGGCACGCGATGCCAGCTGCTGTGAGACATCCGGGCGGAAAGGTGTATCGCACTCTGTTTTCGTCTGCGTAGAATAGGAGGGAAATTGAATTCACTGCACCTGACTGCAACGTAAAAGCATGCGAAAGCAAACTGCGTTCTACACCAAGAGGCCATCAGGCCCCTTTAATGCCTGCATTTATGGTTCGATCAAGAACTTCGCAACAGAGAGCTGGATGAATCCGGTGCTGTAGTGTTAGGATCCCAGACATGATATTGACGCAAGACTTGTGCACATGACCATTGCGATAAGTTAAATACTTCTTTACAATCCGCGTATACATTGCGAGCACAAGATGAGATGTCTGAGAAAGCACAATGCCTGAAAGTGTAATGATACAGTCTAACTTGACACATTTCTTAAATTAGATTACTCCTACGAAATACTCCTACGAAATACTCCTAGGGAACTGAAATGACCACTCAATCACTTTAATGATCATTTTACACTCAGTGATCATTCGCAGGAATTGTCCGGGCGAATTATTGAAAAAAGAGCAATTTTTCTTTGCTCGCTTTTGTTGGCGTTTAGGCAAGGCACAATGGCCACAACTTTTGAATAAAAGATTGTATTTTTTTCATACTTTCCAACTAAACCTTTCATCAGAAAAAGACACTTTTAATGAATGTAATTACGTGTACCAATTGAGTGCTATAAAGATTGCCAATGCGATGCTATGATAAGTGCGCATAACGGTGCACTCATCAAGACACTTTAGTGTACTTGCATGCCATTTCAAGTCATTATGCTACGCAGCGCACATGTGACAATAAACTTCTACCATAAAGCCACAGTAAATGTTTCATCGGCTGCTTCTATAATTTCTTTATTATGCCTGGCTTTGCTGTGGTAATTCAATAATCTTTTTCGTCAACATCTATATTTCTTTGTTCAAGTGTCGCTAATATAGGTTGTCACTCTGGCGTGCTGCTATTTAATTTCTAATGATTGGCAATTCCATCGCACGCGTATGTTGCTCACAACTAAATGTACATTTGGACAAGATTGTTGCGCTTCATTTTCAATGAGATATCATAAAAGAAGCACTGTGTGGCACTAATGGGCCGCATTTTTATTACTACCTTGCTTCTGGATGAACATGCTGCTGAACATGCTGCTGTATTTTTAATATACTAAAGCTGTATTGACGTTGACGTTCAAACACGTTACGTTGCTCATGCATATTATGCAAGTAAACCTAACCGCACGCGTCGCTGTTATCAAAAGGATTTACAACAAAAGGTAAGCTCTGCGTCAATCCGAAAATATTCGTTGGATGTGCATATTTTTTTCTTTTCCTTACCGGTTGTTCCTTCCCCTAAGTGGGATAGCTTTGTAGGTGCAACCTGGTTATTCTCCGTACTTTTCCCTTTCTCTTTTCCTCTCTTGCACTACAGCTTGGACAGCCAGCGAGCAAATTTAGGAGGAAGCTTTAGCTCGTGCTCGCTCCTACGAAATGCATGGTAACGGAGAAATCTTTTATTGCGATAGCAATTATATGGACACTTCAAGCGGATTTATGCTGTTGGTGTCGCGTCATCATCGGTTTTTTGTTTTGTTTTTTGCAGCAATCATTGCACTGATATTGAGAAGCTTTGTTCTGGTTCAACAAGCAAGATAAAATCTGCGGACTGTAGCAAGTGGATTTTTATTTTAGGCCGTAGTTTCTGGCATAAATTACTGAAAATTTCAAGATCAGATGAAACTCAGTATCAAGTTGTCAACACTGTTAATCAGCATGCAAAAGCGGTATCACCAATCTGTAAAGTCTTCCTTGAAGTACCTATACATCACCCTCAAATTTACTATGGACTTGTGAGTGCAATGTTTGCAAGACTCTTCTAAACGTTTAACAATTTCAAGTAAGGCATAAATTCTTATATCAAATTTGTAGGTTTTATTGCTTTAGCAGAAGCAGTTTACAGAACTGTATCACTTAGTTGGTTTTGAGTTACGGATTTGGCAATACTGTGCAGTTATCTTATTTTTTTAACTTGCTGATTTTCGAACTTTTTGTAAAAGGTTCCGCGCCATAAATAAAGATAATTAGATCAATCAAAAAATCTTGAATTGCACTTTATTTTTCACAGCTAACTTTACGGTGCCCGCGTGTCTTCCAGAATTTACTACACAATTTTCGTCGCGCATACAATAATATTACACAAAGTTCAGCGACAGTAGACAGCGGATAGAACCATAACATTCGAGAAACTTCCCATTCATGCAGCTGCATCCTGCGCTGATCATTTGTTAACCGGTGAAAATCACTCACCCGAGAAACATAAATAAGTGAATTTGTCAATATAATCAATAGAGAAAAGCTTTTAGAAGCAGTTACCAATTTATATCACTGACCAAGTAACCACTAACGTAAAGGCAAAATACACTGTATTGCTTTCGCCCCTGTGTTGTGACTGGTGGTATTCTAAGGGACGTAGATCTTTATTGTTTATTATGCATAGTATATTCTTATCATTATTTCATTTTTACACGAAGGTGTCTATGGCTAGGACACAGATCATCCAGCGACTGTGGCTAGAAGAAGGGGCTTTGTGGCGGCCGCGCGGAAACAATATTGTCATAAACAATGGATCGAGCGTCGTCGTGTTCTTCCAAAGTTGGCTCTGTTGCCGCTCATCATCCAAGCGTAGAATTTCACTTCTCTTCTGTCGTCGTAATGGGAAGGCCGCGTTTACGGCGGTATGAGCCATGCATTGTCTTACGTGATGAACAGATTTAATAACAGAGGTGATAGGTGAATGTGTGTGCGTACCTATTTTCAGGATGACCTCTGATGAGGACAATAAATATGTTCGTAACTTTGTTGAAAATTCTGTGTCACATCTGTGTCGTTCGCTGGTCATCCACGTTCAGAAAGTGGAATTGGTCATGAAATTTTCTGTATTTTCCAGGGAGTGCAAGTGTGTCTAATATGTTTTCTACATTGTAACTCGACAACTATCCTTTACAGCGAAGCTGTTTATGGCTTGGCTTCCGTGCATTTTTAGTGTGCGCGTGCAAAAATGTGGGTCGATCCTGGTCATAGTGCAGAAAGGGTCCAAGCGCAATGGCACATACTCCTGTGGACTCCAGGTGGTGGGCTCCGGGACCTGTGACGCGTCCTTGAAAAACCCTTGTCAAACCTGGGGCCCAAAGGGGTCCCAGGAACAAGGGTAACAACAGATGCTATGATCGGATCTTAGCCCAAAAGGCCGACCCGCGTCGGCCATGTCTAGGTTCGCGCCACCATTTCTTTGTCGGCGTTCCAACGGCTTGTGTGCCTAGTTTCCTGCCATTCTCCCGGGGTGGCAGCAAGATGACACGATGGCGCTCTCCATTTCTCTCGTCGTTATGGGCAGGTCACGTATAGTGCGCACTCCCGGCGACGATGGCATTCTCGTCTGTGTTCCTGCTGTCGCTCTTCGCGTTGCTCCTCGGGAGTCCGGCCTCCCCATTATGTGTCACATGTGTGTCGTGTGCTGAACAGCTTCACTGGTTATCCACCTTCACAGAGTGGATTGGATTATTATTTTTATTTATTTATTTATTTATTTATTTATTTATTTATTTATTTATTTATTTATTTTGTGCTTTTCCTTGTGTTGTTTTCTGTCGCTAAAAATTTTGAGCACACTTACAGGCATAGTTGCGGTGATAAAATTTTGGGTGTGTATTGTACCGAAATATATCCCCATACCCTCATAAGCATACCCTCACGAATGGCCATGGGCATTAACGGCAAACACGATTATTGTTCAATACGTGCGGGCGTCGTGAAATGCACACAATTTAGAAGACCAACTTACCAGGTGAGGTTGTGTTTGAGGTGTCCTTGGCACCTACGAAAGGAATGTTTAAAGAAAAGGAGTTACTGTGCTACTGTCATAATATTGCCCACTGCAATAATACCTAATACTTGGCATCTTTTTTAAAGAAATGCATATGTTGTCGTGTATAGAATTGTCATATTCATATTTACAAAGACTTCGTTTTGAAGTAGATTACTGCGTCAATAGCAGTACTTACCTGAGCGTACATTCTTCAGATTTCAAAATAGCGGCTAGCTGGGCTTGCTGGCGCGAACACATACTTCAACAAACAGCGCAAAAACGGGACACAGAAAAGGGACACACGACAAAGGCGCTAAAAAGGGGCACAAGACACAGCGCCTGTGCCGTGTGCGCCTCTTCGGTGTCCCATTCTTGCGCTGTTTGCGTCTCAATTTTACCTCTGAAATTGTGATATTTTATGCGCATTACCAAATGAAACGTCTGTTTGAACGTGATTTCGTGGCACTAATTTTGCAGCTGTTGTCCGCAGTGCGCACTACAAACATTTATATGCAAGCCAGCAATGTTCTCGTCGATCTGTGTGAACTGGCTGAGGAAGAAATAATTTTGAAATAGTGGCGTAATATGTCGCGTATAATAACGGCTGTCAGTGTATTTGATGACAATTCATGGTCTGTCAGATGCGTAATAGAGGGCAGATATGTAGGCGTTTTTTATTGATCGCTACCATAACCATTATCAGGCTATTTCTAATTTAAGACACGTTTAAGGTCTTACTCTATGATCTTGATTTATCCTCATCATCGGTGCAACTTGAAGGTTATTCGAAAAAACGCGGTGGTGGCCTGACGACTACATGACGAAGGCGATGATGAAGACGGTGGACATGCAATCACGACGGAATGAATGACAACGAAATGAATGACAACGGCTAAAATAGACATATTTTACCAGCGGCACTGTTAACCCTTTCAGACGCCAATGAATTCTGTTGACTGAAAACTTACTTTCACCACATTTCTTGCATATTCAGAACCATAAAAAGCGCACAGCTGCAGATTAGATTAACAATTTTGAATTCTTTAGAGAGCGTTATTAAGTTCACAGAACGTGGACTCCATGCGAAAACTCACTATGGGAACATTGCATATGAGAACATCAACTATTTCATGTCTAGCAGGCTTGAACAGGCACTTGGAAATTATGCCTGATGCAACACACTCCGGAAAACGATGAAAGGAGTACACCCACTACACACAACGACATGCTCGCACCGAGCAAGTACACACAACCGTCTACGTTCCCACTCGTTTCACTAAAACATTTGGAACCCATTACTCGAACTCGCTACACAATTCCAATCAGAACAGTATAAAGATGTGTGCGAAATATTTTAGGTACCATTACTTACATCAACGCTATTGCAGTTGACGCACTTTCTTGGCTTACATAACGTCTTAAAGGGTTAAAGGCCCCAGGTTGAACCGTGCTGAGCGTTGATCAGTTTTGAGAAGCGCGCGCCAGCCCCAGTGTTCGAAAATTCAAATTTACCTAAAAAGATATTTAAATGTGGAGGTCTATTTTGGCAGCCCCACGAAATGTGATACAGCGATGGCGAGCCGCCACACCCCGGACAAGTGTGCCCATACAGCGTTGGCAAAATTTTCTTTAATCTTTGTTGGTTTGGAAAGACCCCCGTTTGAATCCTGCGGAGGTCTATGACATCCACCCCTTCTAATGATTCTTCGGGGGGGGGGGGTGCTGTGTTTTTGTCGCGTGCCGCGCTGGTGGGAAAGAAGATGGAAAGCTGCTCGAGCATGGCCCCAACGACGACGTGACGACCCAGAGTTCCTAGCAAGGGAAGCCGAGGATAAGTGACAGCGAAGATCCGACGACCCGAGTTTCGTTTAAGGGAGGAGGCGTCGCGCCAACGGTACGAAGAGACTCACCGGAAAGTAAAAGCCAAGCTGAAGCCACCAGCTCCGCTGCTCCATCAGTTTTTGCAACGTTAAATCAGTGAAGCTGCGCGGCTTTTTTTATTTTTCATGGAAGAATTTACGTGCAAATATCATTGCCGCGTGCCTTCATGGTGATGGCATGATTGATGAGATCGGTTGTGCAGGCTATCTAGCTGGCGATGCGTGCGTCATAGACTTCGTGACAGCTTTCGTCCCGCCAATTTCATCAAGAACATTAGTCTTCATTGCAGTCTACTAATATGATTGTGACGCCATCGTCGTCATTGTGACAACATCATGCCACCGTCGTCATACGTTTGTGTCGTTCGTGCCTTCGCGGTCATTCCAGCGTCGTCATTCTAACTTCACTATTTGACACTTCATGCAGTCGTCACCACGGAAGCCGGCACCGGAAGCCGGCTGCCGGCTTCCGGAGAACGCTTTCTGCGTTTTGCCGCCGCTTCCCGTGCTCTCGCCGCCTCTGGGTCCGCTTGCCGGCGTGGCCATGCTGCTGCACTGATCACAAGGCAGATTTAATGAAGGGAAAACGAAGTCCGCACCTCAATACCATATACGACCAATAAAACAACATTGTATATACTGTACACATGTGTTGTCACTCATTTGCATGTTCGAGTGGGCAATGTACGGGGGATTCACGGTTACCCGAATGATCCGCCTGTGCTTCGCCCACTCATCGTCATTCACGTCGTGGATATGAGGTTACCCTTTTCATAATCTATGAAAGCCATATAGAGAGGTTGATTATTCGTGTATTAGACAAGTTCTCTAATTTCGTCTTGCATTAAGTGCATACACGAACTCCATGTTACATGTTAATATATATTTAGTTCCTACATTATGCTTTGTGGCATCCCAAGACAATCTAGAATCAGCCCAAGAAAGAAGGTCAATGGCCCATTTTCGTCTCTCTCGTTTTCCCTATTCTCCTGCGTCATTTCTTCTACTTTCCTCCTGGAACAATGTGTTACGTAAGGCCCATAAAAGTGCCCATAAGCTGTATTATTGATTTCAAAAAGGCCCTGCGCATTTTTCGCTAGATGCCCGTATTCACCTGATAGGGCTTGTAGCAGCCAAGCTGTGAAGATGACTTGCAACCTTCTCACTTGCCGTTAAGTAGGGGATCCCCTGATAGGCTCCTACACGGGAGAACTTCACTTCGTAATGTGCTTGAGAATTGACTAAAGGCTGGGACATTTCTGGTGCTCAGGGCAGCCTCACCTGGAATCTCGAGGTAGTCAAGGATGATTTTTGATGATACGACAAGGTAGATCCCAGCGAAGGCGACCAAGGTAACAAATATGACGATGTCCCGAGTCTCCTGACTAAAAAAATGAAATGAATATGTTTCATTTCATCAAAAAGAAACGCAAAGACATTGGGAATGCCATCAACAAATAAAACATCATATTGACATGTTGTGGCTAGTCGAATAAAACATGTAAGCTCGTTTACGCTTTTCGTTTCAGAATAGGCAGAGCTAGAGCTACCGGCGATGCCAGTAATGACTGAAAGTTATAAAATGTTCAGTAACGCTTTCCCTACCGTGAAAAAAGAAAATTGTACCAAATTTACCGGAACTGTTTTTTCGCTCAATTTGTAGAGCTTTTTGTTTTAGAATAAAACGACACCATTATTTCAATTCAAGGTGGTTTACTTATTTAACTAATTGCGTAAAAAAGATAGCTCGAATATGGCTTCATCGCATGGCCGCAGTGTCTTGCAATAAAGCGTTTGTCAGGGCTCGATAAACTATGAAAGAAGAGAATGCAGAGAAAAATAACCTAAGCGCTGCAAAAACACGTGCAAGGCGCGGCACAGAGGCTAAGTCCACACTGTTCGCACCTGTACGGCGTTTCCTTCCTTTTCTTCTGCGCATCATCTTTGCTGCCAGACTGGTAACACACTACGCACCTTCCCGTGGGGTTGCTTTCTGCTCTGTGAGGGGGGGGGGGGGGGGGTTCTGGGAAAATGTCTACCATTAACGCTCAGCAAGTTGCTTCGTGGGCGTTTTCCTCGCTTTTGTGTTTTCTCTTGATCTAGATTTTAACAGCTCCACTGTTAAAGCTCTTGGTTAGGCCACGTAGTGCGAACAAAAAAATTCGCCGCCATCCCGCTCTGCTAACGTAAATGTCCAGCGAAGCTGTATCAAACACCACACTTGGTCCAGCATTGTATTCACGTTGTTCTCCTGGTGGATTTAATGTCTGTGGTCTACCCATGGCAGTGCTAGAATGAACTGAAGGAGTTGCTAGACGAGTCTCCCTTTTACATTAGACAGCGTGGTGTCGTCACTACGTATATATATATATATATATATATATATATATATGTGTGTGTGTGTGTGTGTGTGTGTGTGTGTGTGTGTGTGAGTGTGTGAGAGTGTGTGTGTGAACGAGAAGAAATGGAAACGAGGGGCTCGATTTTTATTAATCATATCATAAGAAGCCAACAAACTGTAAGGGAGTTTATTTACAAGCAGGGGCCTTGGCCCAAGAGCGTCGGTCACTGTCTCGCGCTAATCGGGCGGCTGGCCTTCGTCATCCTCTCTCAGTGGCTGCGGACTCTCTTCCCCACTACATTGGCCCGGCGACGAAGAGGACCCATCCTGGCGACGCAAGGTGAGGCAAGCACCAGAGGGTCGTAATAGGGCTTTAAGCGGCCCACGTGGACTGTTTCACGACCACGGCAGCGTCTGTAGGTGGGAGGTGTCACAGGCTCGACGACGTAGTTCACCGGCGATGTGCATTCAACGATCCGGTAGGGACCGTGATACTTCGCTGCAAACTTGCGGGAGAGACCAGGGGTGGGGCACGGAATTGAAAGCCACACGAACGATCCAACAGGGAAGGTAGAGGCAGGTTCAGCCGGGTCAATGCGCTCTTTTCGACGACCTTGTGTCCCGGATGTAAAGGAGCGTGCGAGTTGGCGGCACTCTTCGGCACATTGAGCAAGTTCTGAGACTGGGCGGTATTCGGATGCATCCTGGCGGTACGGAAGTATAGTATCCAGTGTGGAAGATGGCTCACGTCCGTATAGTCAAAAGAAAGGCGAAAATCCAGTGGTGGCTTGCGTGGCTCTGTTGTATGCATATGTCACAAAAGGAAGCACCAAGTCCCAATTAGAATGGTCGGAGACTATGTACATGGAGAGCATATCACGGAGTGTTCGGTCAAAGCGCTCCGTCAAGCCATTAGTTTGCGGATGATAACTTCTAGTGGTGCGACGAATGATATTGCACTCACCGAAAAGCTCTTGGACGACTTGAGAAAGAAACACACGCCCTCGGTCACTAAGCAGCTCGCGTGGCGCACCATGGCGAAGAACGAAGCGGTGCAAGACGAATAAGGCAACATCGCAAGCAGAAGCTGTTGCAAGAGCGGCGGTTTCGGCATATTGAGTAAGATGGTCGACGGCCACAATAATCAACCGATTTCCCGCAGGGGTGGAAGGAAGGGGTCCATACAGGTCTATGCCGATTCTATCAAACGGGCGAGCGGGACACGGCAAAGGTTGTAATGGGCCAGGTGCGTGACAAGTTGTTTTCCGGCGTTGACACTGAATACAGGAACGAATGTACTTGCGGACGTATGTGCATTCCACGCCAGTAGAATATCATACGTTTTCCAAACGCCAGCATGCGCGTTTTGTGGGTCTGCGTGAAAGTGCGTGCACAGATCGGAGCGCAAATGGCAAAGTATAACAAGAAGCCACTTTCGACCATCGCGCTGGTAGTTGCGGCGGTACAACATGGTCTCCCGGAGCGCATAATGAGGTACTTGACGACGAAAGGCACGAGAGAGCTGTGGGGCTGGTGTCGTCGAAGGCATACAGAGAACGTCGATCAGCGAGGCGATCCAGCGATCCTTGCGCTGTTCTGAAGGCATGTCAGTGATAGTGATGTTAGCGCAGGAACTTACGGAAAGGGAAAGAGGCACGACGTCAGAAGGCAGGGGCGTGTGGGAAAGTGCGTCGGCGTCGGCGTGCTTACGTCCTGAGTGGTAAATGACGCGAATACCGAATTAATGTAAACGAAGCGCCCAGCGTCCAAGTCGACCCGACGGTTCCTTCAGTGAAGCCAGCCAACGGAGCGAATGATGATCGGTGACGACATCAAACGAATTGCCATACAAGTAAGGGCGAAATTTCTGCAACGCCCAAACAATTGCCAAACATTCCTTCTCGGTAACCGAGTACTTGCGCTCTGCCTTGGTAAGGGCACGACTCGCATAGGCAACAGCATGCTCAGAGAAGCCCGGCTTACGTTGGGCAAGGACAGCGCCAAGGCTGATCCCACTAGCATCCGTGTGTACCTCAGTCGGCGCGGTAGGGTCGAAGTGACGTAGGATGGGCGGTGAAGTCAAGAGACGACGTAATGTTGCTAAAGCCTCATCCCACGCCGGCGAACAACAAGACAGACAGCTGTCGCCGGTGACCAGCTTCGTCAGTGGTGCTATTATAGAAGCGAAGTTCTGCACAAGGCGGCGAAAGTATGAGCATAGACCAAGGAAGCTGCGAAGCGCTTTCACGGTGGTAGGCTTCGAGAATTCAGCAACAGCACGAAGTTTCTGCGGATCGGGAAGGAGAGACTACGTGGCCCAGGATGGTGAGTTTGCGAGCTCCGAATCGGCACTTCTTGATGTTAAGCTGAAGGCCTGCGCGCGTCAAACAGCTCAGTACCTCGTGAAGTCGACGGAGGTGACTGTCGAAATCAGGGGATAAAACGACGACGTCATCTAGGTAGCACAGGCACGTCTTCCATTTCAACCCACGCAAGACACTGTCCATCATCCTTTCGAATGTGGCTGGGGCATTACATAGGCCGAAGGGCGTAACATTGAATTCGTACAGCCCATCGGGAGTTACGAAGGCAGTTTTTGGGCGATCGGATGGTGCTATAGGGACCTGCCAATAACCGGACCATAAGTCTAGTGATGAAAAGAATTGGGCTCCTTGCAAGCAGTAGAGGGCATCATCGATGCGTGGCAGGGGATACACATCTTTTCGCGTAACTTTGTTCAATCGGCGGTCGATCAGGCGTACTAGCAGAAGGTGTCAAGGCACTAAGGTGCAAGTTGTCGACGTTGTCAAGGCAGAAGACAGAGGATACATTGAACGCCTGAATTGTGCCGATACACACTCCATGGAGTAAGATTGAGGGAACCGGCAACGGATTCGTAACAAATAAGGATGTGGCGCCGTTGGTCATGTCGAGAACGGCAAAAGGCAACGTGAGATTCCTGCGGTGTTGAACGGTCTCGGAGGGTGAAAAGAAAACCGCAGACTCACGAACAGCGGCACAGGACACGGGGACAAGGACTGTACTACTGGGTGGTATGTTCGTATCCTCAGCGACAAACAACTTTTCCATTGTAGGTGCGAACAACGCGGAAGACAACGCAGAGAACCCCACCTCGGCACGAGCACAGTCAATAACAGCATGATGGCGAGAAAGAAAATACCAACCAAGGATGACATCATGCGAACAGGCTGGTAGCACAAGAAACTCAATGGGATAAACAACATCTTGAATTATGACGCGGGCTGTGCAGGCGGCTAACGGCTGAATATGGTGTGCGGTGTCGGTACGGAGGGATATTCCCGTTGACGTCGTCGTAACCTTCCGAAGCAAGCGGGAAAGTTTTACATCAATCACTGAAACGGCAGCACCAGTGTCTACAAGCGCAAGGGTACGAAAGCCATCCACAAGAACGTCAATGAGTAGAAACGATGAAAACCCAGCCTTCAGGACGCAAACACCAGGAGAGAAGAAGACGGACACACGCTGGGTGTCAATGAGGTTCGCTGGAGAAATTCGAGGACGTGAATTTTTCGACGGCGACTCAGTTCGTGCCTCGAGAACTGCGACGTTTAGTTTTCCGCGTCAGAAGGTCAGGGTCGCCGGCGCATAGGTGACAGAGAGCGACGTCGGGGGGATGGAGATCGGCGGGTAGCTGACGGCATGCGCTCGGGCGAAGAGGATTGTTGTAGCCGCGCTTTGCCGTCAAAGCGCCCAGGATCGTAAGCAGACGGTCTCATGATATCTATTGGAACAGGAGGGCGACGGCGACAGAAGCGTACCACATGTCCTGCATAGCCGCAAGAATAAGAGATAGGGCGATTGTCCGCAGTGCGCCATGGATTTGTGGGGACTGGTTGGCTGAACGGAACTGGTGGGGGCTGAACGGGTGCCGACGCGGAAGAATAGGTCGGTTGACGAGGCGGCCCGGCAGCGACGACTTGCGCATACGACAAGGGCGCAGGCTCCGCAGGTAGCGGACGAGCGAAAGGCAAAGCGTCAGTGACCTCTTCCTGGATAACTTGGCGTATGACTGGGGCCAGATGTTGTGCCTGTGCTGGCTCGGGCGTGCTCGATAAAATAGAGAGTTGTCTGGCGACCTCCTCACGCACGAACTGCTTCATCTGAATCAACAGTGCATTCTGGTCACCCAGAGTCAAGCCCGCGAGTTTGGGCGCGTTGCTTGCGCAATTCGCCCAAACTCTGGCACAAGCTGACAACATCTGCGATGGTTTGGGGGTCTTTGGCCAATAACATTTGAAACGCGTCATCGGCTATTCCTTTCAGGATTTGCTTGATCTTATCCGACTCGTGCATCGACGGGTTGATACGCTTACACAAGTCGACGACGTCTTCAATATAACTGGTGAAGTTCTCACCGGGTTGTTGAGCGCGTTCACGAAGTCGCTGTTCTGCGCGCCGCGCAGCTTGCATACTGCGGGGCGGCCGAAGATTTCCGAAATGGTGGTCTTGAACGAGGCCCAGTTATGAATCTCCGCTTCGTGATTGCGGAACCAGAGACTGGCGACGCCAGTCAAGTAAAATATGACATTGGTCAGCCTAGTCGCATCGTCCCATTGATTGACTGCGCTCACCCTCTGGTAAGTTGCCAACCAGTCCTCGACGTCTTGGTCGTCAGTCCCGCTGAATATCGGCGGGTGACGCTGAGGCAGCACGCCGGGACAGACGGTGGGTTGAGTCTGAGAAGGACTCTGGGTGGTGGTTTCTTCAGCCATCGCTGGCGCTGGAGGCAGGGTAGTTCCAGGTTGGGAGACTAGGAGATACCCAGCACGTTTGCACCAAACTGTAAGGGGGTTTATTAACAAGCAGGGGCTACGTAACAACAGCCTTGGCCCAAGAGCGTCGGTCACTGTCTCGCGCTCTCCAGGTGGCTGGGCTTCGTCATCTCTCTCAATGGCTGCGGACTCTCTTCCCTACTACAAAACAATGACACCAAGGACAACATAGGGGAAATCACTTGTACTTACTCATTCAAATAAAGAAAGTGATAAATTAACAGAAATAAGAATGGATGAAAAAACAAATGTCCGCAGAAGGGGAACGAACACACGTCTTTGCATTAGGCGCGCGATGCCCTCATCATTGAGCTACCGCGGAGCCGTTTTCCCATCCACTTTCTGGGGTATTTATGTTTTACAACTAGAACTAACCCTGGGAGTGTTAGTCAGCGCCACCACTCACATACCTAGGGGCGGATGTGGAACATCCTTCCTGCCGCAGGCGTCGCTAGCATGTTATCTTTTTGGGGGCCATGGAAACTGGCCAATAAACCCACATATGCTACCTGAAGGCATCAGCGTTGCCGGATTTGAGCCCTCGTTATGTAATGAACGAGAAGAAAGGGAACCGAGAGGCCCGATTTTTATTAATGATATCATAAGAAGCCAACAAGCAGTGACACCAAGGACAACATAGAGGAAATCACAAAGAAACTCAAAATTGCGAAACCTCTGAAACGCTCAAAAATAAACAAACAAAACAAAGGGTTTGTTTCTGCGGGACCTTTCCTTTTTCTTGTCGTTCCGATTGTTTAGGATGGACTCGTACTTTTGAGCCATACTTGAGGAGGTCGAGGGGCCTCAAAAACGCTTTAATCGAAAACGTTGATCCCACCTATCTTTTTTTTTTCGCGCCACGCTCATGCATGTTGACGCCCTTCCCTTTGCTAGGCTGCGTCAAACTCTCTACCGCATTCCGGACCTTAACACGCCTCCTTCTATGGCGCTTTTTCTTCGAACTCACTTTTGAGCGATCTTATCGCGCCTCGCGCCGACCGTCACATATCTCGTTGATATGGATCGCTCTCTTACCCGCACAGTCAGTGATTTACTAATAAATCCTCTCCCTCTTTTCCCCGACTGGCGGACAGCTCCACCGACTCTGGAATAACACAGCAGTCTTTACTCGAGCTAGGGAACTCGAAATCCTACGGACTGCCCACTACTACATTGCCCAGCTTACGCTGTGCATCGGCACACAGCTTGTCGCTCTCGATCGCTGTCTCACCCACACAGTCCGAATGATTTGTACCTAAATCATCCTTCTTTTGGCTACCGAGACTGGCCGACAGCTTTACCGGTCCCTGAACCATGCAGCTGTTTACAGTTGAGCTACACAGCTCGCAATCCTGTGAAATGCCTACAACGGCATCGTCCAGCTTGCACTGCGCATCGGCACGCAGCCCTGACTCGATCTGGGTGCTCGTGTCTGTCGGGTCAGCACTGCTCTGTTCCTCGTTAACGACCTCGCTAACACTTCCTGCGACGCCTACACACGGTGACTGTGCCAATTCATTCACAGCTGGCCCAGCTGTTTCTACAGTGCTCTGTTGGCACAGCACCTCATCGCTCTCACTACGGCCTTCAACGGCCTCTGTTGCCACTAAGGCATCGTTAGCAGATAACGATGCCTTAGCCTGTTGGCTCTCGACGAAAACCAGCTAGCGACTTCCTCCCACTTTCGCTGCGTCCTACCTACAGAATTTTCAAGCTACCGTTGTCTTTCTTCTATAGCCTGCTCCAAACGTCCAATGTATCTGTCCAGCGATGCTACATACTTCCTGCTTGCTTCCGCTTCTTCCGGACTGCATTTATCCTACAACATTATTTTCAATTCTTGCCTATTTTCGTCCTGTTCTTGCCTAATTTCTTTCTGCTCCTGTATTTTGCTTAGAATTCTGTTACCAAGATGTTCGATGATTTTCAAATCATTGTCACTTTCGAGAATGGTTTTACGAATCTCGGCTTCCGTTAAGTCCTCCTCTCCGTCTACCTCGAGCTCTTCACACAACCACAACAGGCTAGCGCTCGTCAAACTCAATAGGACCATCGTCGCTACTTTACGCTTTGGCTCTGCTGTAACAGAATACTTGTTGCGATAACAAGCAAATCAGAATAAAAGTAAAAGATTCCCAGCGAATCAAATCTACAAACCTAGAGAAATTGCAGCGTGGTAAATCTTGCAGCCAAAACCAAACGCTTACCCACAGAAGCAACAACATATCACCAGTCCTTCTCCGCCGTATCCAGTAAGTTGCAGGAGGTGGTCATTCCCGAGTCGCCTTCAACTTGATCAAAATACCGGTCGGTAACCACGTCCCAAGATCTGTGAGGTCAATCTCACCGCTGCCCACCAGTTGTAGGAACTGGGAGTCACGGTCTCAGAGTCTGGCGTCAAAATGGGGGTCGCTCTCTAGCCTACGCTATCTCTGCGTCTCCAAACGGGTAGCTGGTCTACGCTACCGGGGTGTCACACGGAGGCTAAGCAGGCTCACGCTGTCGTCCGAGCAGGCTTGGCGAGCGTTGCTTTGTTCGTGACGAGTACGAGGTCGAGAGGTAGGGTTAACGGAACGGGGGGTTTATTTACATGGAAGAAGCAAAGTTATTTACAGAACAAGGGGATATAATTGTGGTGAAAGACGACGACGATGGCAGCTACATATGCGACACGACGCGGCAAATAAGAATGCACGAGGGTTGTTGGCAGAAAAAAAGGAAGAAGGCACGAGCGAACGGGCAGCTGCGGCCACGAGGGCCGATCGAAAGAGGGCCGAGGAAACTTCGTGGAAGCAGTCCCGAGAGGGCTACCCGAGTGTATCGCTGGGCAGCCGCGTGACGGGTCGCAAGCCACCGAACCGAGGTCCTGCCCGTGTCCCGTGCCTGGCCGGTTCCTGAGATCTGGCAGGTCCTGTGCTCTCGGGAGTCTGGTGCGTTCGCAGTTCCGGCGTCAGAATCCTGAGCCACCAACCAAGCGGCTGTCGCCGCGTCACCGCCACTGCCTAGCCAAGCCGCCTCCGACACGTTCGGCGTGTCAAGGAAGGTTACGACCACACGTGAGCGACCACTGGGGGCCGTATACCGCGACGCTCGGACTTTGCGCGTTAGTGGGCGAGTGACTGAAACTTTGTATTCTGCCGCGTAGGGCTTCATATGCTAGCAGATATGTGTTAAAGAATCTTACTTGTGTCTGTGTAAAATAATAGTGTGAATTATATGTCTGTCTGTGCAACCCGTCCCAATATCGCCTTCGAGTCTTTCCTCACCGCCCCGCACGTCAACAAACGTGACGGTCCACGTTATTACTTTACAATAATCATCGTACTGGCCGGAGTACGGAGCGCAGTACATCGTAGCATAACCGCGCTACTACATCTCAGCAGACTACATCGTTCTGGCAGAGCACTATCTACACGACAGAGCAGATGGCGGAGCGCTCGCTACATCTCTCTCAGGGAGCACTCCAGATGAGCCGCAAACGTCCGCTTAAGTGCTCTCGTGCCTCCCTAGATCCCCAGATCCGGGAAACTTGCGGGCACACCTTCCTCCAACCAGAACATCCAAAGTAGCCGACCTTGAGGGTGAGGGTAAAACATAATCACTCCGGCGCCTTTATCCCCGAACATACTTGAGAAGGTAGCCTCGGGCGGACACGGCTCACTGTCACAGACGAGGGAGGGTGCGCCCATAGACAGGTGGTGTCACGCTTGACCAAATCTGGCCCGTCTTGGTTCCTAGGATGGCCCAGCCATTAGCGGGTTCGTCTGTCGAACGGCCTTGGCGGCTGGCTACGACCGTGGGGAAGCGTCGAACGCACTTTCCCAGGCATTCCTTGGTCCTAGCGTCGTGGTCGGCGGCCGGGTGACATTCATCAGCCCCGTAGCCGTAAAACGTGTCTCGACCTGGTGTCGCTGCTGGTCTGTCCGATGCGACGTATTGTGGGCCTCCCCAAGCGGATTCGTCTCAGGAAACCAGAAGTGGCTCGAAGCTCGCTTCCCCCGCTGGCCGATTGTACCAAGGGGACACCATTTGCCGAGAGAACAAACGGAGCTGGCACATTGTGTTTAATAATTTCTAGTTATTCAATGAGAATCACTCACGTTTAGGCAGCCTGTTTATGAATTTGTTTTGATACATTATTTGGCCTATCTCACTATCCCTTCTCAAAATCAATGGCGGCGCGACATTGATCTTGGCGTCTACAACTCGCCACCACATCAACAGAGGATCTGCTCAACCCATTCGACAAAACCCTATCGCGTGTCGCCCGCAGAGAGGAAGATAATCAGTGATCAAGTCGAATAAATTGTAACCAAAGGGGTCGTTCAAGAGTCATCTAGCCCTTGGGCAGCACCGGCGATATTGCTGAAAAAGAAAGACGGTACGTGACGATTCTGGGGTGATTACCGACGCCTAAACAACGTTATGAAAAAACACGTGTACCCGCTTCCGCGAACTGACGACGCGATCGATTGCCTTTTTGTGGCCTCGTACTTCTCATCTGTAGATCCACGGTTAGGTTCCTGTCAGATTCCTATGCACATTGAGGATGAGGAAAAAACTGTATTTGCAGCGCTCGACGGATTATTTGAATTTACCGCCATGCCTTTCGGGCTGTGCTACGCGCCCGCAACGTTCGAACGGTTCATGGACACTATACTGTGTCGCTTGAAAGGTTAAGTTTGCATGTGCTACCTGGACGACGGTGTGATCTTCGGACGAACAGTTAGTGAGCATAACAAGCGTCTGTAGTTCATGCTCAACTGCTTGGAGAAGGCTGGCCTGGTCTTCAATTCTAAGTAGTGTCATTTTCCGGAGCGACAAGCTCTTGTGCTGGAACATCAGGTCGATAAAAGAGGCATCCGAACCGATCCACAAAAGGCTGCGGCTATAGCGGCATTTAGGGAACCTCACCCTGTCAAACAATTGCAAGGTTTTTTAGGCTTACTGCTCCTACTTTCGCCGATTCATTCCCAGATTTGCTGACGTGGCCTATCCTCTCACGCGCCTTGTCCAGAAAGGCGTTCCTTTTGAGTGGACCACAGAGTGCGACTCATCGTTTGGTCAGGTAAAGTTCCTCTTGACGTCGTAGCCTATTCTTCGCCACTTCGATCCCTCAGCGTCAACAGAGGTTTACCCGATGCGAGTGGTGTTGGCATCGGCGCTGTGCTTCTTCAGCGCATCGGCGAAAGTGAGCACGTGATAGCGTACGCTAGCCGTTCCTTGAGCCGCTCCGAGCGCAATTATACAGTTACCGAGCAAGACTGCTTGGCGGTCATCTTCGCGGTGCAACGTTTTCGTTCATACCTCTACGGGCGCCCCTTCACCGTGGTAACGGATCATCATTCACTGTGCTGGCTCGTGAATCTGCGGGACCTTTCTGGTCGACTTGCGCGTTGGGCTCTCCGCCTACAGGAGTAACATTTTGTTGTTTCCTACATGAGCGGTCGACTACACGCTGATGCTGACTGTCTCTCTCGGATGCCACTGACGACGACTGAATGCGACGCTGACAACTTGGACCAATACATCGCTTTTGTATATCCGGAATTACCTGATATGGGTACCCTCATATCCGAAAAGCAGAAGGGCAAGAGCTTGCAGCCACTCCTCGCAGCCGCACACGAGTCTTTAGAAGATAGCCGTTTTCGCTACGTGACGGCGTCCTGTACAAGAAGAGTTACTCGACCACTGGCACGTGCTACAATTTAGGTCTCCCCAAGAGCCTCCGCGTTCAAGTACTATGTGCCATGCACAACGATCCAACTTCAGGGCATCTTGGCTCCACACGAACACTCTACCGTGCTCAAGAACTTATTTACTGGTCCAAGATGCGTCACGATACCAAGCAGTACGTCGCCATTTGCACTAAATTCCACCGTTACAAACGACCTACAAACACACCGCATGGTCGACTGCAGCCAGATCCGCCTTCCAGTGCCCCTTTTGAACAAGTTGGTATAGATCTCCTGGCCCCTTTCCCGCCATCCTCAAATGGCAATCGTTGAATTATTGTGTGCGTAGACCACTTCATCCGTTATTGTGAGACGGCAACGCTGACATCGGCAACAGCAACAGAAGTTTCTCTTTTCTTGTTATATTCCGTTATTCTCCGAAATGGGCCTCCTCGCATTATAATAAGCGATCGTAGGAGACAATTTACTGCAGACGCTGTCGAAGAGAACCTTCGGCTGTGTTCATCTAGCTTCCGCATTCGACGCCATACCATCCACAAACTAATGGTCTGGTCGAACGTACAAACAGAAAGCTTGCCAACATGCTGTCGATGTATGTCGATTCCGCACATAAGAACTGGGACAGTGTCCTACCTTTTGCCACCTATGCTTTCAACGCCGCGAGACACGAGACCAACGGTTACTCACCGTTCTTCTTTCTTTATGCTCACCCGCCTCGTTACACACTCGATACCATGCTTCCCTACTTAGCTCATGAAAATGACTCTATTACCAAGGTCCTCTATTAACAAGGTCCTCTATTGCTCGGCTACGCACCTTGGCCTCGCAGGACCAGTCAAAGATCCACTATGACGGTCGTTGCCTTTACGTATATTTCGATCCTGGTGATCGTGTGTGGCTCTGGACGCCTTTACGGAAGAGAGGCTTGTGCCAGAAGCTCTAGGCCCACTATGTTGGGCCCTACGTTATACTTGAACGCCTCAGCGAGGTCAACTATCACATTGTACGCCTCACGAACACTGGACAACACTAGGCCAAAACCGAAGTCACGCACGTTGCCCGCCTGAAGCCTTGCAATCCACGAACGACTGACTGACTTGCCCGGCGTGCTTCGTCTGCCAACGGGGAAATGTCACGAGCTCTCGTAACAGACGACAGAAAGAGCGCGGATGGCGGTAGAGAAGGAAGACGACGTTTGGCTGGCTGCTTTTGTACCGGCTCGTAACACGCCAACCGTTACGATTTATCTGCCCTGCATATTTAAATAAATGCTTCGTACGTAACAATATTATCACATGTACTATATGTACATCTGACAGCATGCTGTTCACAACGTTTCAAACTTTCGTTGCCCTGGGGAGGTATTCTGTAAGAGTCTAGCTAGTGGACATGTCCTTTTCGTCTGCTGCTGATGTACTGATTGACTCTGGCGCCTGGCTACTGCTGAAGCGAACCTCAGCCTAGCCAACCACAACTTCAACAGCAGACTAAATTGTCATGTCCCCTAGGTGGACTCTTACAGAATACCTCCCCTGGTTCCCAAAATAACTGTAAGCAGCTACTTATCATTCAGAAGTTCCCCCGTTTTATGGTTCCTCGAGTAATTGTGAAACGGGTTATTGTATGTGTCAATGCACAATCCCGATTTAGTTTTTTTTTACTAAACGGACTCCACGCGACCCTCACATTGCTCGTTGCTTTGGAAATGAGAAAATAATTGATATTCGATTTGATATCGGGTTGCGGTTTTTTTGCGAAAGAACGTGGACGAGCAAAGCAAGTTTAAAGCCATGTTTACCTTGTTTCTGGGCTGCCGTAAAACTGTGCAGCTTGAATTCGTAGCTTAAGGTCAGACATCCAACGCAGTTTTCCATGGGGAGCTTTTCAAGCGTCTGAACGATCGTGTGCATCGCATGTGACCAAATTTGTCAAATGGGGCTGCCGCATTGCGCCACATGATTCTCTTTGCACTTTATTCATTGTGTCCGAGATTCTGGCCCACTATTGAAACAATGCGCCTATTCGCTGGATTTAGCACGCTGCGCCGTCCTTTATTAATTCGTGTTTTTCTTTGTGTTTTTTGTGGGAGGGGGGGGGGGGGTAATGCCATCTCGTTTTCTGGAGGTGGTATTTTGGAGATGTGACGACACTAAAATACTAAACTACATTTTTCGTTCAGGGCTTAAGAGACAAATTCTAGCAATGGACGAAGGGGTGGAACGAGTGTATTTCGTTTAATGGAAATAACTTTGAAGGTGACCTCACTGATGGATGTGAAAACTTATGCAATGATTTCTTTAATGAACTGCACGAAGTTTTGGGATACAGATCGTACATTTAGAGTGCCCACCTCAGAAGTAAAAAATTGCGGGTCTATTTATGGTGACTTGGTAGGTGACTTTGCTAACCCTAAGGTGAAACATTATGCTAGCGGAAGTGACAAAGGTGAGCGCCCAGATCGCATTTTCATATCCAGAATGTGTGCTGTATATGTTGAAACTCTTTTTGTCGGTTTTTCTTAGCGCCAGTCGAAGCCTTACTCTAAGCTTAGGTTTAGAATCTCTTTGGTTTTGCCAGGCTTTCCTGTTGTCGAAAATTCGGTGGGGAGCTGTATCTACAAAATATAAATTTGACACACCATGTAGATGCTAGATTCACCGTCAGGGGTGCCTGTGCAACCATGGCGTGCTACTGCCGTACACAAGCCAGAGATAACAGGAATTTGATCGCATCGGAATTGAAGAAAGATTGCACACGTAAGAATGCGGAGCTCGCTATAAATTAGAATCAGCATGTGCTGCAGTTTTCCTTATATAGCGAAAGTCCAGTCTCGGAATGCAAATTCGCTTGTTTGAGAATACATTTTTTTACATTGTGACCCTGAATTGGTACAAAGAACCCTTCTTTCTCCACGCGAATGCAGTTCACATATTCCTTTAATAGTGTAGCGATTGAGAATAAAAGGATACTCACAAGCGCTTTCCCAACTTCTTTTGTATAATCCGCAGTACAGTGGGGAGTATAGCTTCACTGTAAAGAGAGAAAAAAAACTGTTAAATAAACATACTTCTCCTGAGGCGTTAGTAAAACATGCATTATTGTTCCTGCTGAGAAGCGGTTTGCATACCCCACCATTGCGCATATATTTGTCTGAGCGGAACAGGTAGTGAGCCTCAAGCTATGTCTATCTACGCCATTCTTTCAGCACTGTCAAACACCCATGGTTTTGTTGCCTCGTTACGCGGACAAAGGGGACTCCTGTCCTGTACACATCATTTTCTCCGCGCTTACTTCCGCACAACGCCGTGCATAAACCAGGCCAACAGACAACAATTTTTAACCACGGTTGTTCTTCCGTCCCATCTGATGCACCATCGAGGTACGACGCCTCCCACGTGGTCGGCACTGGTCCTCATCATGCCAGCGCTCTGAGATACTTTCACTGCAACGTTAATCTTTGCTATTGCTTCTATTGATTCCCTTTTTTTTCTAACAATACCCAACGGAAGGCTCGGGTAAAATGTCATGAGAGCCATTTTATATACCGCAGGTTTCGATACTTCACTACGCAAGGCTACAGGAAGAAGTCTTTGTACTTCATGAACTGGTTTCGAGACAAACCGTATCCGTCATAAATTTGGGTGCGCTCCTGTCAGAACAAAACGGGGTAACACTCCAGAGTGCAATAAACTTGAATCGACTGCCTCATCGGCTCTACAAACTGTCGCGTCAATCCACGAGCAAACGCAATGTAATCAATACTGCCAACGTTGGCTTGAAGCGTCGAGCGCGGCACGTTTGGGACAGTGACCACGCATAAACGGGTAATAGAGAAGTAACAATGTGACCCTTGGTCTGTCGCCAGCTTCGTCATGTGCCCTCGAACTGTGCAGCGGTTAAAACGACTTCCCGAACCCAAAGATGGTGGCGCAGCAGTCATGGTTAGGCGGCCATATTCGGCACGGAGCCCGAGGCATGTAGCAGCTTTTTTCGAGATTTGCCGCATCACCTCACAAGCGAGGTAGTTCTTCATGGTGGGCAATGGGTGGGCTGCTTAGGTGGGCTTGGGGGTTGGGCTCCTCCACTCCTCCGATTACTCCTCCACTGCTCTTCACGATGCAGGTACGCACGTGAGTAGTGATCTGCGCACTGAATGCCCTATTCTGCACGGCAATTCTGAACCAGTGCACCTGCTTTTCGCCATCAACCCCCCCCCCCCCCCCCCCCCAGGCTTGGTTCCGTGACAGCCACACCGCATTTGTTCACGGATCCGTCTTCGCCAACACACGGGAAGAGCTATCGCCATCGTGTTTCGTCGGCTATAAGTAAACGGGACCCGGTGTCGACGCCCGGTTATTTCGGTGTATGCGCCACATCAAAGACCACTTATGTCCTCATGGTGCAGGCTAGTAGCTAGTACGATCTCTTTGCCACGAGATTCAACAACTACCTTTTCGAGCAGCTACAGAGCAACCAGTGCTGCGTAGCCACTGCTGTCGAATGTGTGGATGTGTATCTGCGACTACTTTGGTACTGGGCGACATGGAAACTAACTCTGGTCCTAACGTGGCAGCGTTCCTTTCTGAATTACAAACTGTAAGTCAAACGACGGTAACTAAAGAGGTAAATGAAATTTCAGTTGGCAGCAGTGCGCCGGCCGCGCGATCATCTACTAAAAGTATCTGCTTTTGCAGTGACAACGAAAGGAGCCATATCTCGGGCTGCAGCTGATCCAGGGAACCAAGTGTATCTCGCGCTGCAACTGTGTTGTCACGAAGCTAGCCGCCGCAAGGAACGCCCTCCGTTCAGCGCATGCCGACTGATCGGAGTGACAAGCATTGATCAACCAATCAGTGTGGCCAGCTGTCGCCCGGGGTCTTTAAAAGCGGGCGCACCCTCATTTGTCCTCTCAGTTGGCAGCAGTGCGCAGGCCGCGCGACCACCTACTAAAAGTGTCTGCTTTTGAAAGGAAGCACCCGCTAGGAGTAACTTGTTATTTTTGCGCGCTGCGCACTGCTGCCACATTTCTTACGGTTCCCACATTTATTGTTCAATTTTTCTTTTCTTTTTTCCAATATCTCTAAGGACTGCGCAAAAGCTTTCGACAATTTTGAGCGTGAAATGAGATTAGAACTTCGTTCTGTGAAAGAGAGCGCGAAATTCTGCAGCGACACTTGCCATGAGACGAAGAAGATCACCTCTGAGGTTAATGCACTGAGAAAGGAATTCAGCGAGCTTGTTAAGTGTAATGAAGGCTTGAGGAGCGAGAACAAGCGGTTGACACGACAAATTGAAGAGCTACAGCAATACACGAGGCACACCAATTTGAAAGTAAAGGGTGTCAAGTCGAATGCAGAGCCTGTTGATGTCATAAAAAAATTGGTGAAGTTGTTGGCGAACCAGTCAGTGAATTAGACACGGATGCATGTCACCGCATTCCCACTCGGATGAGACGAACATTATAGTTCGTTTTGTTCGACGAGAAAATAGGAACACGTTCCTTTCCAAGGCAAGGAAACAGAGACTTAATAACAGTATGCTTGGTTCCTCGGATAAAGGGGCTGGCTTTATTAATGAGCATGTATCTGAGTTTAATAAGCAGTTGTTAGGTACCGCCATTGCACGCAAGAAATTCGTGTCATGGAAGTATGTCTGGACTATTGGGGGTAAGGTGTCCGCACATCAAAGTGAACTGATTGACCCTCAGAGGATCACTGATCATGGTGATCTGGAAAAAAATGACTCGGTAAGGTCCGTTTCCTAAGATGGACTGTCGCATCGCCATGAACTGCGAACCGACTTGCGCTGGCTAGAATGTTGAAGGCTTCAGAACGAAGCTTGGCTCTGTAGAGAAACGACTCGGTGCTATTAATTTTTATGTTCGAAATATCAAACACAAGGGTGACCATCTGAACTTGGTTTTTGCTTCCATAAATCAATTTGATTTTTTTGGTGTTTACAGAAACATGGCTAACAACCCATGAGAATCATCCTCACTTTGACAATTGACAATTATACTTATAATGGATTATTAAGCCCTCACTGCAAGGCTGGTGGTCTCGCGGTGTATGTAAATAAATTGTACCAACATTCTGTAATAGATGAATTTTGCGTAATAGATTCTAATATGGAATGCGTTACTGCATCTACTAAAGATTTAGTGGTCGTTGCAATATACAAACGTCCCACCAATAACAAATGGCACATTTTCGTCTTCCTAGAAAATTTACTGGTGTATCTGACTTGTACCCGACGCGTATTTATTATAATGTGTGACATAAATATTACCTTTTTGACGAACGATTTAAGTGCAACGCAATTCAATAATACCGTTGCATCCTTTGCCTTATGGAATTGTATATATTTACCTACAAGGGTAACTGTTGAAACAAGTAGTCTACTAGACGTATGTATTACAAATCTGTTATCGAATAACATTCTCACTGGTGTCCTCTCCTATGCCATAAGCGATCATTTGCCAATTTTTTTGCTTCCTGCCTGTCATGGACGACATAGATATGAAGATCCCGCGGCTATACAGAGTAATTAATGCTAACACTATTACATTATAGCCAACATCTAGACACGCTCCAGTCTATTCGCCTGCCACGCGCCTCTTGCGACCATCGTCTCAACGGTGATGCTGAGTTGCGAGCCCTGATACGCACTCTCAACAGGGAGGAACTTGACGGATACCTTTCTGGACCTGCGACGCTTGCGACCGTTCGCCCCGCTCCTACTGGACTGCGTGACATCATCAAGGACGAACTGGTGTCGATGACAAACGCCCAAATGGAAAAGTCTGCTGGACCATTTCGTCCGCCAAGTTATGCTGAAATTGCCTCCCGGCCTCCCTCGACAGTTCAGTCTCCACCTGCCGAAGCTTACCGCGACCCCCTAGCTTCGCTGGCAGCGAATACTCCTGCACAGCCGTACTACTCTCCGTGGCGGTCGTCGCGCCCGGTTTGTTTCTACTGCGGTATTCGCGGCGACATTTCTCGCTACTGCCGTCGGCGTCAGCAGGATGAAAGGCGGGCTATGCTACCTTTGAGCGAGACAGCGCACCTAGGTTTGATTACTACGTTCCCGGGCGTACCCAGGAGAACGGCGAGGCTACGCCAACTTTGAGCGAGACAGGACACCAGGGCCAGATTCGTACGTTCCCGGACCGTACACAAACTCCTCTGGCCGCTCTCCTTCACCTTCCCAGGACATGGCTCGAGCATCCCGCTCGCACCGGCGTCGCTCTCCTTCACCTTACCGCCGTTCCTCATCGCCCTTGCGCGCTGCTTCCCATGTTGTGGACACCCGCTCGGAAAACTAGAGGCTGCAGTTTTTGGAGGAGAACCTGCATCGTGTCGGACTATCCCAATTCCTCCTACTCGCCCCGCCAATTTGCTCTCGGTTTGTGTGGAAGGTGTTTCCGTCGACGCCCTTGTAGATACGGGAGCCGCTATTTCTGGTATACATCGTGAACTGTGCTTTCGTCTGCGAAAAGTGCAAACGCCGTATGTTGGTCCGGTCCTATGTGGTGCCAATGACGCTCCCATCTTTCCTACCGGACAGTGCACAGTTCGCGTTCTGATAGACGGTATTCGTCATCATGTGCAACTTGCGGTGCTTTCGACGTGCGCTCATCAGATTATATTAGGATGGGACTTCCTGTCCGCTGCTTCTGCACTAATCGTGCGGCGACCCAAGGATTCACATCAGCGACACCGAGACTTATCCAGTGTTCGATTCCCCGTGTCCCAACCTTATTGCAGCAGCGGATTTACTTATCCCACCAGACGAAGAACGTATTCTTACCGTTGGGTCAACAGACATTGTCGACGGAGACGCATTGGTTGTACCTTCTCAGCGTTGCATTTCTCGAGGACTCGCAATCGCTTCTTGCTTGGTCCGGTTCTCGAGTGGCTATGCCAGCCTCACAGCCTTTAATACGACTCCTGAGCCACTACTACTGCCGAAAGGGTCTACTGTCGCCAAGCTCGCCGACACTGCGCCGGTATGTGTCGTCAGTGTTTCGCCTGCCATATCGTCCGCGCATTGTACGCCCATAGAAGGCCACACTAGTGCTATTAAGGCCACCTTGAGTGCAGATCTCAATCCGGCCCAGACCAATGCACTCCTCACCATTTTAATGAAGCATGAAGCTTGTTTTGACGTTTCTTCGCGAGGCCTGGGTCAGACCACTGTAACTACTCATCGAATTGAAACAAACGGCTCTCGCATCATTCGCCGTCGCCCATACCGTGTGTCACCTTCGGAGGGAAAAGTTATAGAAGAACAAGTGAACGACATGCTGACACGCAACATTATAAGGCCTTCAGCAAGCCCTTCGTCTTCTCCTGTTGTGCTTGTTAAAAGAAGGATGTTTCTGTGCGCTTTTGCATCGATTATAGGGCGCTCAGCAAAATTACCCGTAAGGATGTTTATCCAATGCCTCGTATTGACGATGCTTTGGATACCTTACAAGGTGCCGAGTATTTCTCGAGCCTCGACTTCCGCTCCGGATATTGGCAGATTCCCATGCATGAGCCAGATAAAGAAAAGACTGCGTTTGCTACACCTCATGGCCTTTTCGAATTTAACGTGATGCCTTTTGAACTGTGCAATGCACCAGCTACGTTTGAACGTATGATAGATACAGTACTCCGTGGCTTAAAATGGAAGACCTGCCTTTGTTACTTTGACGACACTGTAATCTTTTCGTCGAGTTTCTCCCAGCACCTACAACGTCTAGACCAAGTTCTCGCATGTCTAGCAAAAGCTGGTCTCCAACTCAATACTAAAAAGAGTCGCTTTGCAAGCCGAAGCATTAAAGTATTGGACCACGTCATCAGTAAGCATGGCATCCAGCCTGATCCCGATAAAATCGCTGCAGTACTGCAATTTCCGCCACCAACCGCACTTAAAAAACTACGCAGCTTTCTAGGACTGGCGTCCTACTTCGCCGCTTTGTCCGTGACTTCGCCACCATCGCCGCTCCTCTACACAAACTTCTGACTTAGAGCGCGTCCTTTGTGTGGTCGAACGACTGTGAAGCCGCCTTCCAGACCCTCAAACGAGTTCTCACGTCAGGGCCCGTGCTCCGTCATTTCGATGCAACGGCCCCTACTATTCTACACACTGATGCCAGTGGGCATGGAATTGGCGCTATCCTGCTGCAGCGGAATCAGAAGTCCGAAGAGCAAGTCGTGGCTTATGCAAGTCGTGCTCTTTCTCCTGCTGAGCGCAACTACACGATTACAGAACAGGAATGCCTCGCCATCGTGTGGTCAATACAAAAATTTCGTCCCTATCTCTACGGCCGCCATTTACAGTTGCGACCGACCATCATGCTCTCTGTTGGTTGTCGTCCCTGAAAAACTTGTCTGGACGCCTCGGCCGTTGGGTACTGCGCTTACAGGAATATGACTTCACTGTCACGTATAGGTCCGGCAAACAACATCAAGATGCCGACGCTTTGTCGCGCTGCCCGCTGTTCCCAAACGCCCATGCTTCACCTTCGGTATGCACGTCACCATCTAGCCACACGTCTCAGCGCACGCCCAGTAGCCCGGGACAGTCAGTTGCCTCAGTTGACTTTCTCCCGTCTACTGACCTCGTCTCACTCCAACGTACTGACCCATACTGCCGTACGCTGATCGACCGACTTACTGGCTTGGCACGACCCCCCAACAGTCGCTTAAGATGACAACTTTCGCGTTTTAAGCTTCAAGGTGGAGCGTTATTTCGATCAATCAAGCATCCTTCCGGTAACCGATGGGTACCAGTTATACCTCGCTCACTTCGACTCCAAGTATTAGAAGCATTTCACGACGACGCGACGACTGGCCACTTGGGCTTTCATAAGACCTACGACCGCATCAAAACGCGTTGTTTCTGGCCGGGCCTTTCCACCTCTGTCACCAAATACGTTGGATCCTGCGCGTCATGCCAGCACAGAAAACGCTCGACATCCCTTCCAGCCGGTCCTCTGCTGCGTCTACCATGCCCGTCGACCCCCTTCGAAATTGTGGGCATAGACTTGTATGGGCCCCTCCCACTCACGCCCGCTGGTCACCGCTGGATCGTTACCGCAGTGGTTCATCTAACGCGGTACGCTGAGACAGCTGCTCTTCGCTCTGGTACTGCCTCCGAAGTCGCCGAGTTTTTCGTGCACAGTATCATTTTGCGCCACGGCGCACCTGGTGTCCTCCTGAGTGACCGTGGCAAGACGTTCCTATCGCATGTCCTACGTGAAGTCCTCCAGGCCTCGGACACCACCCATAAGACCTCATCATCGTACCATCCGCAAACAAATGGTCTTACGGAGCGTTTTCATCGCACTTTGTCTGACATGATGTCAATGTATGTTCGACCCGATCACACCAACTGGAACACCATCCTACCTTTTGTGACGTTTGCGTATAATACGGCCATCCAACGTACAACCAATTACAGTCCCTTCTTCCTGGTGTACGGTCGTGCGCCGTCTTTCGTCTTGGACACTACACTCCTTTCAGCACCTGCTGCTCCCTCCGCGTCTCTTCCTGAAGAATTTGCCGCTCGCATCTCCCGGTGCCGTGAAATTGCACGCGCCAACACCGCTACCATTCAGGACAAAAGGAAAATTCGCTATGATGCGACACGTCGCGTTGCTTCGTTCCGCCCAGGCGACGAAGTTCTTTTGTGGACACCTGTTCGCGCACCGGGGCTCTGTGAAAATTTTCTCCACTCATATCTTGGCCCCTACACCGTTTTGCAACAAACTTCGGCCGTTAACTACCGCGTCACTCCTGTCAGCTCAGCTAGTGACCGCCGCCGCCGTACTACGGAAATCGTTCAGGTATGTCGCCTGAAACCCTACATGCGCCGTACCTACCCTTTCTAGCTTGCGGTCTTGCTAACCGCTTTCCTGAAAGGGGGGGGGGGAGTTAGTGTGAGCGCATTTTGCGCATATCGTCGTCGTTATCTGTACAAACGACTCATCATCTTGTGTGAGCGCTATTTGTGCATATCGTCGTCGTTATCTGTACATACGACTCATCATCATCTTTTGTCTCGTGCGGTGCTTCGTCTCTGACTCGGGCGACTGCGCGGAAATAAAGGCATCGCACCGGTGGACGTCTCACAGTATGTTCAAAAATTTGTTGAAAGTGCGCATTGGGATAATGTGTATGATAAAAGTGACGTGAACAAAGCATATCCTTCATTTATTAAATAGTGTCTTTGGTGCTACAACACTGCTTTTTCACTAAAAGAAATTAAAACTTCCAAGAAGTTTAAAAAGCCTTGGATGACTCGGGAACTATACAAAAGAATTAAGACGAAAAACAATTTGTATCATAAGTTTATCTAGAGCCGTGATGCCACCGCCCTATTGAACTTAAAAAAAATACAGAAATAAACTTAACCAGGATATAAAAGTTGCTAAATCTACTTACTACATTGAACGGTTTACAGAAGTACAGTCTGACAGTAGAAAAGTTTGGCGTGAAATTACCTTTTTAACTTATAAATGTAACTCAGAATCACCCCTTACTATTATCACACTCAATGATGAACAGGCTCTGATCTCGCAACCACTTTATGATTTTTTTCATTGATGTAGCACATTCTACATGTACGTCGGTAACCACATCAGTACCGCACACACTTTCTAATCTAATCACTCCCTTACAAAATTCTATTCTTCTTATGCCGATTTCTACTCATGAAATAGCTTCGTTTATTCATAAGGTAAAAATCATGTTTCACCTGGGCATGATGGTATACTAGGAGTACCCTTGAAGCATGTATTTTCTTTAACATGTGACGTCTTGTGTTACTTCGCAAATCGTATGTTAGAAAGCGGAGTGTACCCATATAAGCTGAAGATAGCACGTGTATATACAATTTATAAAAGTGGGGGAAGAATGATATAACTATAGACCCATTTCTGTTCTACCCCTTTTGTCAAAAGTCTTTGAAGGTGTCATAAATATTCGTCTCGAAAATTTTTTCCTATGTACAATGTTATTACTTCCTCGCAGTATGGATTCCTGAAAAACAAATAAACTGATCAGGCACTGCTAACAGTAAAAGACAAAATTAATAAGAACATCGAAATGAAACACTATACTCTTGGCCTTTTCTTAGATTGCCGAAAGGTATTCGATTGTGTTCATCACAACACCCTGCTACGCAAGCTTAACAGTTATGGCATACGTGGTATTGCATCTGAATTGCTAAAGAGCTATTTAAATAACAGATTGAAGTATGTTCAGGTCAATGGCGTACCCTCAGAGAAATTGGCAATTCAGCATGGTGTTCCTCAAGGATCAATATTAGCACCGTTATTGTTTTAGTATACATAAATGATATCGCTAACATATGCGAATCGGCTAATGTGGTCATGTACGCTGGCGATACGAATATATTTTTTTCATCCCACTCCTTGTTCCAAATGGAGGCTACGGCAAATGCATATTTAGCAAAGCTACATAACTGGTTATTGACCAATAGGCTAAGCCTTAATTTATGAAAGACAAACTACGTTATTTTTCATCCTATAATACAGTAGAAAGTATCACTCTTAAAGTTCTCTACAAGCATACCCAATAAAAGCAAATTTAAAACCAGAAATTTCTTGGTGTTTGGTTCAATGAGAATTTTTTTGGAATTTTCACACCACCAATTTATTTATTTATTTATTTATTTATTTATTTATTTATTTATTTATTTATTATACCCTCAAGGTACAGTTGTACATTGCAGATGGGAGGGGCAAGGTAAATACAGAGGCAAATTACACAATCGGTGATTATAAAAAAACAAGTACAAATAAGCAAGAACTTTCCAAGAAAACGTCAAGGCTAAATGCGTGGATATCAATAATTATTGAAGAGAACAAGAAAAAATAAGAAAGGAAGACAAAAAGAAAAGAATAAAGAATTGTCCTGGAAATGTGAGATAATTACTTGATGCAATACATGAGAAAAAACATGGCAGGACATCGCAAAATATGGTATACAAAATGACAAGAATGATAAATAGAAACTTGGAAAGCGTATCAAAAATACATGGCGTAACAAGAAGAAAAGAAAAGGGAAAAACATACGATATAAAAATACAAGTCAGAACTTCAAATTATGGCGTAAGAACAGCTATTATGCAGAACAAGCAATCGCAACATTAATTTATAAAATGAAACTTTGAAATGTGGTTTTAAAGTTATTGGTGTCAGTTATGCTTGCAAGTGATGCGGGTAAGTTATTCCAATCTTTGCTCGTTTGGGGATTAAATGAATATGGGTCTGACAGCACATCGAAGATGCGTCGCCATAACTGGTCACGATTCCTCTTGTTCACGTAGTTTCTGGCACTACCCTGGCCTCGTCCCGTGCATGCTCTTGATGGCCAACTTACCGACCCTGAAATCCGTAGCTGCCCATCCTGCTCAGCAACGGATCACCCAGCGCTGCACCCGAACGTCTCTCAGCGGAATGGTGGAATTCTCGGGGCCAACTGCGCACCCTGGTCTACGCAGTTCACGCAGCCGCCTCCCCGATATCTACACCCACCCTTCCTACTACGCATCCGGATGTCAAGAGTGACCAAGATAGCCGGCGCAAGAGAGTATAAGAAGCAAGCCGAAAATGTCAGTCCTTTCAGTGCACATCACATCGAAGATGCGTCGTCCTAACTGGCCACGATTCCTCTTGTTCACGCAGGTAACAAATCGATACAGGCTTTTTACTAAACGTAGTAGTTACCGCGCTTTACTTGTGCTGCCAGACCCACAGTGCCTATGTTTTATTGCTTATGATTGTGCATGCATGCACAGTGCTCAAACTACTCTTGCTGGCCGGTGATGTCGAGACAAATCCTGGACCTTCCACCGCTGAACTACTGAATGCATTAAAAGAACTACAGTCTGGCCAAAATACAATCCTAGACCAGTTAAAGTCAATCCAACTGACGCTTACTGACCATGAAAAGACGTTTAGCGATCTGAAGAGTAGATTGATAAAAATTGAATCGGATTGTGCGCCTCTTGCAACATTACAGAGGCAAGTGGATAAAATACAGACTGTTAGCACCGACCGCATGTCCCAAGTTTCGACATTGGCGGCCCGCATGGATGACGCAGAAAATAGATCTAGACGGTGTAATCTTATATTTTACGGGCTGAAAGATGCACAAAACGAAACCTGGTAGGACTCAGAAAAACTATTAATCGAACATTGCAAAGTGCACCTCGGCGCTGTCGTGCAACCACGCGACTACGAGCGTGCTCACCGACTAGGTGCATTCCGCCAGAATAGGTCAAGACCAATTAATGCCAAACTTGCCCATTTCAAAGAAAAAGAGCACTTACTGTCTTTAGGAAGTAAACTAAAGGGCACAACTTTTAGCATCAGCGAAGACTTCTCGCCTCGTGTTCGTCTCGCTCGAAAGCACTTGGTTCAGTTTGGCAAATCCATGCAAGCCCCTTTCAAACTCCGTTTCGACAAGCTTCTATGCGGTAACAAAACCTATATATTTGACCCTACTACAGAAAAGGTTGTTTAAAAATCAAACTAGCAATCACCTATGACTCTCAAGCAACCGTCACTCAACCATCGTTCCCAACCGAACCGCTCTCCCCTGTCTATCTTATTCACCAACATACGCAGTGTCATCCCTAAGCGTGACCTCTTATGTGATCTCATCCATTCATCTAGCTCTAACGTAGTTCTGTTAACGCAAATATGGCTCAACTCGTCAATCAACAATTCAGAAATTCTGCCTACCTTCAATAATAATGCTATCTTTCGTAAAGACAGAGAGTGCAACCAACGTGGTGGTGGTGTTCTCATCGCAGCCCATCACCAATTACTTTGCTCTCCCATTGAATTAACGTCTCCCTTGTAGATGTTCTGGGTATGCTGTAATACCCAGAACATCTCCTTCCCACACGTAGTAATTGGTATCTGCTATCGTCTACCCAGCGCTGACTCGTCGTTCATATCGCAGTTCTATGACGCTATGTGCGCAATTTTCACTACCTACCCAAGTTCGCCCATTCTGCTTTTCGGTGATTATAATTTTCCTGCCATAGACTGGTCTGATATAGCAACTACGTTATCAAGAAACAACTTGGCTAGCGTGTTTGCGAGCGCATGCCTTAACTTCGGCTTATCCCAAATAGTCAGTAAACCAACGCGCACGACTACCCACTCTGCCAACACTCTCGACCTTATATTAACCACACATCCCGATAACTTCTCCGATATCACATACTTGCCTGGCTTTAGCGATCACGTAGTCATCCATAGTACGTTCCCTTGTAATCTACTCACAAGTAAAAGAGCTAAAAAGGCACTCACCCTTTACACTAAAGGCGACTACTTGAGTATAAATAATGAACTATCAAAGTTCTGCGATCGCTTTACATCTGTTTTTCACTCACGCACCGTCGAGTCGAATTGGCAACTATTCAAATCTGAAATGCTGCGTCTGATAAAACTACACATTCCCACTATAAAAGTAACTGAGCGCGCAAACTCTCCATGCTTCAATAACACTTTGAAAAGATTAAACAATAAGAAAAAACGTCTATTCCGCTCAGCTAAGGCCTTGGGTGCATCCTTGAGATCCTCATTAGCATCGCAATAGTATCACGCTGCAGCGAAGCATTACAACTCGCTTTCAACCATAACCAAACGCAATTTCTTTTCCATTACACTACCCTCGATCGATGTTACGCAACAATACAAAACGCTTCTGGCGAACCATCAACCCTCAACAGGAGAGCATCATTTCACTTTGACATGGGCAGCATTATACCGGAAATCGAAGTCGCTAGTCCTAAACGTGACATTCTCTTCGGTTTTTACTATTGAATCCACTGACAATATGCCCGACATCTTACCATACACTGATGCCCACATGAGTAACATTACGTTTGACCCGCCTGGCATTGTTAAAATAATTGATTCACTAAAAAATTCATCGTCAACCGGAATTGATGGAATCAATGCTAAAGTACTAAAAAACACTAAGCATCATTCCAGGATCATTCTCTCCAAAATTTTTCACCAATCTCTTAACACGAGTACTATACCGGTTGACTGGCGCATTGGCAAGGTAATCCCAGTTTTTAAAAAAAGGTACTAAGTCTTGTCCCAAGAACTATCGCCCTATTTCAATCACAAGCGCCTGCTCCAAATAATAGAACAAGTCATTTTCTCTAGTGTAGCGAAATTTCTATCGTCTATCAACTTTTTTCATCCTAACCAACACGGTTTCCGTAAAGGCCATTCCTGCGAGACACAGCTCGCTCTATTCTTGCACGACATTCAATCATCGCTTGATAGTGACGCAGCTGTCCATGCATTTGGCCTTGATTTCGAGAAAGCGTTCGATAAAGTACCTCATGCTCGTTTACTACTCAAACTCTCACGATTAAATCTGCATCAATCAGTTCTTAATTGGATTCACGCATTTTTAACCGACAGTCACCAGTTGGTCTATGCAAATACATATTCATCTTCGTTTACGCAAGTCTTATCCGGTGTCCCCCAGGGCGCGGTCCTCGGGCAACTTCTGTTTTTAATATATATTAACGACTTACCCCTTCATGTGTCATCGAAAATGCGCCTCTTCGCCGATGATTGTATTCTGTACCGCCATATAACAGACTCCAAGCGTCTTCTTTCCTCTGTGTGACGTGTTCAATAATAAATACCGGTAGTTTAAGCAGCCCCTCGCGTGTGCTTGTGAAGAAATTAAGTACAACGTAAAGTAAGCTCAGTAAAATACAGGAAGTACGACAGGTACAGTGGGCGTTTGGAGCAATGGTCTCTCATCGCGCCAATGCATGGACCAGTCTTCGACAACGCATCATTGAGACGACCCGCCCGATCGGAGAAGACATCATTAATTGTTAATCCCCGTTAAGTGTAGATGGCGTCGTCCTCGTCAGGGCGATGTGCGTTTCACAAGTCAAGGACGGCTA
>NW_023606162.1:0-40001 GCF_013339745.2 Dermacentor silvarum
CTTTCATAGGCAAGATAGAGCTAGAGTGATGGCCTAATACCCCTGTTTGCGATCGATTCGACAGATAACTTTAAGGATGTCATAAAAAGGCCCCCGGAAGCCCAATAAACTTAATTTCTTCAACAGAACGTTGTCTCAAAGGCTTTACTAATATCCAGGAATAACGCAATGCTAAACAATTTTGGTCGAACGCGGAAAATAAATAATCAGAAAAGGACTCTAAAAGTAATGTAGTACCTTTACCAGCTACAAATCCAAACTAATGAGAGGACAAAATCGAGAACAATGAAGGAAAGCATTAATTCCAAGAGAAACTTTTCTAACACTTGGGACAGTATAAGGAAAATAGATAGTTTTCAATTACGTCATTTTTTCCTCCTTTGTGAAGCGGCTTGACTAAAGCAGTTTTTAGTTTTCAGGGACAGAAGTATCGTCCAAAAACCCGTTCAGCATAACAAGAAGAATGCCTGACAGTACATCAAAGTTTCTTTGGAGCATGCGCGCTGAAAGGCCATCAAAACCGGGTGGTTTATTCTGTCTGAAACTTAAAATTAAATAATAATAATAATTATATAGTAATAATAATAATAATAATAATAATAATAATAATAATAATAATAATTTATTAATACACACCCAAAAGCAGTAAAGAAAAACGGCCCTGTCAAGGTCCAAGAGGACTAGGCCCAAAATTATTGATAATAATAATCAATCATTTATTTATCATGCCCCGAAACAACCATGCGGTCTGAGTGCTGGCGCACGCATACATAAAATTGATAAACAACGGCAGGGGAATGTCAGTAAAATACAAACAATGCATAAAAATAACAATCTTCAAAGGAAGAGTGTACATAGTAATACAACAAGGGGCAAAATGAATACTTAAGAGAAATAAGAGAAGGGCAGTTGAACAATACGTGAAACTATGAAACTATGACAGAACAACGCAAATCTCGGCAAAGAAGAAAGAGAGAGAGTTGTGAAAAATATCAAGGTCACGCAAGTGTGCGTTATAATGACTATGTATTCTGTGAACGGTTGAGTGTTGGTGTTAAAGTCGGCTTCACTTTTAAACCGAAATGCATTGCTAGAAAGACGTTTTTCTAGGGCAAATATAAGTGGTCTTGTAATAAAATGTGAAGGCCCCAGCACCTTTTCATTATTTCATTAATTGTTTGATATTGCCCCGACGCGCGCGCGTGTCCAAAACAAATTAGCAGGCGAAGTCTCAATTTGACCTGCCTAGGATGCGAGCGCCATCTGGATATCATTTTCGCAAGTAAAGTACCCGAACGCGTGGCTATAGGTCTGGTAGAAATGCTAGAAAAGGAGTTTGTGTTTGAGTTTCCTCGTAGCAGAATTAGATTTTCTCGTACATTCAAATTACAATCCGACGGCGAATCCGACGCCGAATAGACCTATCCCACCGGCCAGTTTCACGACGCCACCGCTGCTGCGGTGCATGCTGCTACTTGTAGTCATCCGGCCGTTCCAGCCGCCAGGAGTGCCTGTGCGTCCTGGTTCCGAAGGATTTTTGGCAATTTTTATGGTTCGTGTAGAGCCATTGTGCGATGGGTGGATTGACCTGCTGCGCTCCTGGGTGCTACAACAATCACACAAGGGAAAAAGCTTCGCATTCTATGTGTTTTCTAAAGAACGAAAGCTTCGAGGGACGTGGATCCAACGGATTAATAGGTGGCACTGCTAATACACAGCGCGAGAAGAAACACGGGGACGAATAGCGGCCACATTTCGATGGGGGCAAAATGCGAAAACACCCGTGTACTTTCCCGGAATTTATAGATTATTTGTGGATTATCTATTAGCTATTGATTGGCTATCGATTGGCTATCGCAAGGTATTGGCAACGTATTTGGGCTAGGCTAAGAACTACCAAGTCATCCCCAGCATTTCCCGGAATTTATTGATTATTGATCGATTATCGATTAGCTATTGATTGGCTATCGTGAGGTATTGGCCACGTATTTTGGCTAGGCTAAGCACTACCAAGTCATGCCCAGCATTTTCGGGAATTTATTGATTATTGATGGATTATCTATTAGCTATTGATTGGCTATCGCAAGGTATTGGCTACGTATTTGGGCTAGGCTAAGCACTACCAAGTCATCCCCCGAATTTTCCGAAATTTATTGGTTATTGATCGATTATCGATTAGCTATTCATTGGCTATCGATGACTTGGCTATCGGCGTTGTTATGTTAAAAATGCCGCCTAGCTAACCTAAGAACATCTAGATATCGCTGTTACCGAAGTCTGCAAGTCGTGCGCGAAACCCATGCAGGTGAGCATCATTAGGGCACGAAAGTTTCGGCGCCGCATTTCAAACCTGTCTCCAACAGGTATACAAATCCTATTGCGTCCGTCGCTAAGCAAACATAACGTTGCAGTCACCGAGATGCACGTGTGCAAAAATAGTAACGCAAAGCGACCGCGTACATCAGCATGTACTACATACAAAGCTCGAACAAATACGATACTCAACGCGTAATCAGCGGGTAGCAACTGTAATGAAAGAGCAGCAGGCACTTTTTAACGTTCGCGTCGCATGCTGCAATGAACAGCCGATGTACCGTAAAAACCGGAATATAGGTCCAACTTTTTCAAAAAACCATTGCGAAAAGTCGACCCTCGTCTAAATACTGTCACCATTGTGCAACCGGCTGAGTCGCATTTGTTTAAAGGTAAGAGTGTCTTTCGATACTTTTGCCGTTGAAAAAGATTTTTTTTTTTTCATTTTTAGAATTAGTTAGTTGGGGGTCGACCTATATTCCGGTTCGACCTATAGTCCGGTTTTTACGGTAATTTCTTAAAATACATGACGAATGCTTCTCGGTTGGTGGAGTCGCAGGGATGTCTGGGAAGCTCGTGCGCAGTATTCAACGAGCGCGGACTGCGGTGGTGTGGTTACAGTCTAGTACACTGTAGTGTGGTTGACCCTTGTTTCTTTCCTCCATGGGTTGACCAGTTGACTACAACCAAGATGGTGGTAGTGCGGCTTCCGAAAAACCGACGCATGCGCAGATCGGTCGGTGGGAACGGTCTATTGTGAAGACGTACTTTACCATTTTTCTGACGGATTGCACTGCGAGAAATTCAATTTTTGTTCACCAAAACCTTGCACCACGTGGAGGGCCTGCGCTGTCAGGGTGGTTGGGATGATTTTTCTCCGCCGCCCGCTGACATCGGCAGCCGACGCCAGATTTTCTGCGACACGGGGCTCTTAACGCTGTCGCATTCCAAGAGTGCGAGAGCAAGGCCCAGCGTCCGTATTGGCAAAGCGGTGATGCTTAGAAACTTTTTTCTGAGCCCCATCTATACAGTCACTGTTGGATCTAGAAGCGCCGTTCCAGACGACCGACGCGTATTCGAGTTGAGGAAGACAGACTGTTGTGTACAACTTGCTGAACGTTGTAGGAGAATTGAATTCTCTCGATAGTCTGCAAACAGAGCCAAGAGTGCGCATACCCCGCATTGCAACGCGTTTAGAGTGAGCTGAAAAGTGTAAGGTTGTATAAAAAAGTACACCGAGATCATTGATCTCCCGGACCTTTCACAATGGTACAGAATCTACTGAATATTTTTAACAGCGAAGCTGTTTAAGCCAGCCGTAATTTGTGGTTCGTATAAAGAAACTATCATCATCAGCAATTAAGAAAGAGTAAAGGGAAATAAATTTTCTTGCCGAGGCGGGATCCGAACCCGCGTACCCACGGTCCCAAGGTGAGCGTCGTAACCACTAGCCTACACAGCCACGCTTGCAGAACATGCATTTATGCGAACCATATGATTCGAGCGTCGTCTTGCTGGCGCATTCGCACGCGCTCGTGCCAATGCTCTGCGAGGTGAAGAAGAGGTTTTGCGCGCTATGCTCGGGAGAGATAAAGAAAATGAGAGCGAGACAGAGAGACGCATTGACGGAGCGGGTCTGCTGGAACGCAGTGTCGGCATTGGAACGCGGCGTCTATGCTGCAAGCTGCGCTATGCAACGTTGTCGGCATTGCAACGCGGCGGAACGCGGAGTCGGCATTCGAACGCGGTGTCGGTGTTGCAAGCTGCGCGAAGCAACGCGCACTGACGGCCGTAAGTCCGAGACGTGGGAGAAGATATCATCACCATGAGTAATAAGATTAAAAGTACGCGCGCACTTCCGAAAAATGCTGGGCTACGATCGCCCAGCTTCGCTGTTTCAAGCCATGTGCAGCCGAGTGCAAGGTTAAGCGTTTATTTATTTATTTATTTATTTATTATTTATTTATTTATTTATTTATTTATTTATTTATTTATTTATTTATTATTACAATACTGCCAGTCTCTACGGAGACCATAGCAGTATTGCTGTTTTGTGGGTGAAAGTGATCACTTCGGCAGCGACTCCGGAAGCGGGGGGAACATTTTTCCAGAGGGGGCAGCGCCGCCCCCCCCCCCCCCCTACTTTCCGACCGTTTACGCTGAAATAAGGAGGAGGAGGAATAACTTTATTGAAAAGGGGTTGGGGTGAAAAATTGGCGCTGAGCCGTGCTCCCTCAAGGGCTGCAGAAGATAGCGCCAACCTTTCCCTTTCCCTCAAGAACCACTTATCATGGGGTGAAAGGTTATGAGCTCGATGGGTGGGACCCCAAGTCCAGGGCTCCACTGGCCTCTGCCGCCTGCCTTACATGACCCAGAAGTGCTAGCTGCACCTCGGGGTCAGAGCTGGTGAGTTGTGCCTCCCATTGCTCCAAAGTGTTGAATAGTTCAAATTTACCTAAAAAGGTATTTAAATTTGGTGGTGTATTTTGGCAACCCCACGAAATGTGGTATAGCGATGGCGAGCCACCACACCACGGACAGGCGTGCCCATACAGCGTTGGAAAAATTTTGTTTAATCTTTGTAGGTTTGGAAAGACCCCCGTTTGAATCCTGCGGAGGTCTATAGGGTCCTCTCCTTCTAATGATTTGTGGGGGGTGCTGTATTTTCGTCGCGTGCCACGCTGGTGAGCAAGATCTTCGCGAGGGGTCATTCGGGATGGGTCCTCCTCAGTGGAATCCTCCTGGAATGTTTGGGGGAATTGACAGTGCGGTCGAGGCTCTGCTCGGTTCGTGAGCCCTCGAGCAAAAGCGTCCGCACTCTCGTTTCCCTCCAGGCCTGTGTGTCCCGGACACCAGATCAACCTGTAACTGTTTGTCAATCTCCCGCAAAGGAAATTTTTAACTTTTATGGGGAGGCGGCCGTTCAAAAAGAAACGGCACGCATCCTGCGAGTCGGAGATAATAGTCGTGTGTGGTTCCTCCCTCCGTTCTTGCTCGTTGATCGCCAGGGCAATGGCAAAGCACTCCGCCCTGGCGATCGAGGACGTGTACAGGGAGGCACTCGTCATGATTCTCTTTTCGCTGCCAATGACTGTTGCAACGCCCCCCCCCCTCCCCCCTCATTTCCAAAGACGTTCCGGAGTCCCTGGACTGCTGTCTTAGCGGCATTCAAGTTGAGGTTATTATCTGTGCACCATTTCGAAATAGAAAACAGGTCAGACTGCAGGATGCGACAGTCATTAACAGTACGAACTGCCTTAAACACCTTGATGCCATCGGAATATAGAATGAATGAAGAATTCCGAATAGCGGAATGAGCGTCATTAATAAAAAAGTGGGCCGCTTGTACTAGCTGGAGTAAACAGCGGAGCTGGTGATCGACCTAGCTTCTTCCGGGTTTTACTAGGCTTGGCTAAGTTTTGCTAGGAAATGCTAAGTGGTGCTCGGCACGGTATTCCGAATCGGCTCGCCGCCGACGCGCAGATTCTCGATTGGCCGCGCGACGTGCTTCAAGATGAGCGGCTTCTTCTTCGGGTGTGCGGATCTTCTTTGGCCGTCCCATGCCAAGGCTACATGTACTCGCCACAGAGTCAACGAGGATTTGCAGCCACACGTGGCATGTGCTAAAATCAGTTATGCCTTGTTCTAGATCTGCTCAACATGTGCAAAAAGCGTCGATTCTTGAATTGCCTGACCGCCGGACACCAGGAGACACGTACTCTGGGGCTGCTTCCGTCGTTGCAAGGCCGCGGATACCAGCGGTGGCGTGATTCCGTCACTTCGTTGCTTCATGGTGTCGCCCTTGCTTCTGTTGCTTTGAAACTGGTGGCGCTCTGCCTGCTTCGCTTCGTGACGTCACCATTCATCTGACGGTATAAAAGCGGTAAAGCACCGCGAGATCTCTGGGATTTGCAGCCATGCGTAGCACGTGCTAAAATCAGTTCTGCCTTGTTCTAGGTAGGTTTGAAAGTCTTATCTGTTTTGATAACAATTTCCGTGGCTCCTGATCCCAGCTAAGCTGTTTTATAGTTTCTGTAACGACTAATTGCACTATGGGTGTCGATGTCGGTACACATCGAGCCCGAATTGGGTCCTTTTTTTCTTGGCGGTCCGGCAAGGGCATTCGAATCAGTCCGTGTAATGTGGCGGCCGCACTCGTTTGTTTTCAACTGCCGAAACCTTGCTTTCTGCTCTCAGCCGCGTGTTTCGCCTTGTTACTTCTTCGCGATGGTGGTAATGAGGCGAACCCTGGGGCTAAGACTAAAGATGTTATAATCCTTTTGAAAGAGTTCATGGCTGTGTATGAACAGTAATGGAGCAGTACTTTCGACATTCTGAACAAAATCAAACAGGACGTTGACAAAATAGTGGACCAGGTTAACCCCATTGAGCAAAACATGAATGGTGTTCCTGAACTACAAAACGATGTGTCTTCGGTGAGGGGTTCAGTGAATGAGGTTAAATCAACAGTGTCAAAGACGAACACGGAACTCCCTGGCGCGGTTGACAACCTTAAAAAACACATCAAGACGAAATGACCTGCTTGTAAAGGAAAGAAATTATGGGGTTTACGTGCCGAAACCGCGATCTGATTATGAGGCATGCCGTAGTGTGGGACTCCGAAAATTTGGACCACCTGGGGTTCTTTAACGTGCACCTAAATCTGAGTACATGGGTGTTTTCGCATTTCGCTCCCATCGAAATGCGGCCGCCGAACCCGGGATTTCATCCCACGACCTCGTGCTCAGCAGCCCAACACCATAGCCACTGAGCAACCACGGCGGGTTGCTTGTAAAGGGCATGCATGATTCGGACGGATAGGACTATGGGTCGACTGACAGAAAAGTTCGAGGCTTTATAAACACTAATTTGAATTTGGAAGTTAATGACATCGGACGTGCCCATCGCACTGGCCCTCACCGGGCCAAGTAAATGTGCCCTATTATTATTAAATTTCTCAATTAGAAAATGAAGGATCAGATTTTAAGGAATGCATCTAAACTTGGAATGCATCCAGTGTGACTAGAGGAAGATTTTTCACCAAAAATTCTACTAGAACGTAAAAACAAAGAGACTTTTGCGAAAATCAACCGCGTGAACAACAAACGTTTTACACTCTCATACAACAAACTACATCTTCATGGCAAGACCTACACATATGATGCGGTTTCACAAAGTGTAAAGCAGATAGTCTCTCAGGGATTAAGGCGTCGTGATCAGTGACAGAAAATTCAGCGCACAGTAGAAATAAAAAAATGGTAGACAGCTATATATTATTCTCGTCAACTTCCGCAGCATACTCCCAGAAACTGATATGGTTAACGCAATGATAAACACGTGTTCTGCGCATATCATCACTGGAATTGAAACGTGACTTTCTGCAGATGTGGAAAACAGCGAGCTATCTCTGCCTAACGACTTAGCAATATTTTGCAAAGATAGGAATGAGAGTAGAGGAGGTGGTTTAATGGTTGCTATTAGAAGTGATTATGAGCCATCTTTGGTTTCACTTGAAACTCCACAGGAGCTGATCTGGGTGATGATGCGATTTAAGGGTATCACATACGTCTTGGGTGCATTGTACCGCCCTTCGAGAAGCTGTTCAGATTTATATGACCATTTACGGCAGTCACATGACGGAATACATAAAACATATCCAAAATGCATCATAATTTTAGGCGGTGATTTTAACTACCCGAGTATTAACTGGGCTACACGGTCCATCACTTCCTCAGAAAATCGCTCTGATTGTTTCAGATTGCTACATATTTTGAGCATGTATCAGCTCAATCAGCTTGTCAAAAACCCGACACGTGGCAGTAATATATTAGACCTGTTGCTGATAAATCTACCTGATAATTCTGAAACTCATGTGCTAGAGGCACTAAGTGCATTACGTTCTTCCAGCTCTGATTCCTGGTAAATCGACTACTGCAAAACAATTTTGAACTACTCTAGGGCCGACTGCGGTAAAATGAATAGAATATTGCAGGAATTTCGTCTGACGTTTGAAGATTCCTACCTCACCCACACAATTGGTTCATCATGTCAAGATTAGAGAGCACATTTCTAGCTGTACTCCAGTAATATCGGGCGTGCCATAGGGGTCAGTATTAGGGCCGCTTCTCTTTTGTAGCGTGAGCTCAATTGGCTGAGGTTGAGTAGTTTCGCGTGGCTCTTGGAGAGCCGTGCTGCGCATGCGGGAGGAGCAGTGACGTCACACGGCGCACAGCTGGCGCGCCGGGCGTTTTCCCGGCGTTTGCGCTGGGCGTTTGATCGTTTGCGCTGGCAGTTTGCCAGTGTGGTATAGCCATGGAGAAGGAGAGCGAAATTGCTGCTCAGCGGCGCAGAAGAGCAGAGAAGCTTAATTCATCGGATCCCGAAGTAGTTGGCTGGAAATTAGCGGTTAAGCGTAGGAAGAACGAACAGAAGAAGGCTAAACGTGCTGCTGAGACACGGGTGCAAATGGAGGAACTTCTAGCAAAGCGGAGTCGCGAGGAGGCTGAGCAACGTGCCCGACCATCTGAGCAGCAGCAACAACAAGACGCCGTCGATGACGTCAAGGCTCGCCGATTGACTGACTATACGGTGAAACTTAGCGAAAGGGCCAGTGCCTCTTTACAGAGGTTGGTGTTGCCACGGGATCACATGCTGTCACAATCCCCGAGTTTAGCATGGTTGCTTATGCCAGTCGTGTTGATGCTTCCAGAAGCTTTGGAGTCTGTATCTTTGTGAGGAATGGGATTGCTGCCAGTGAACTGCCAAATGTAGCGGTGCCCAAGTGTGAAGCCTGTGCCGTTCAGCTTGACGAAAGTGGTGTGGTCATCGAAGCCGCGTACGTGTCGCCGAACAATTCGGTTAAAGACACTATAGACGTAGTGGCTACGTCTATACCTAGTCGTGCGGCAAGTGAACTGTATGTGGTGGATGGTGCCTTCAATCGTGCTCCAGACTCTCTTGGTGTTGCTTTGAAGGACATGTTTAACCTGGACTTAGCCAGTGTTCCAACTGTACAGACGAACCAACGGGAAACCACCATTGATCTTGTGCATCACAGACAGACAATCAATTCAAAATACTGCGTTGGGACCATAGAGACGCCAGCGTGTTACTACACTGACCCGAGCCGTCTTTGTGGTAATAGAGAAGCAGCTACGTTGAGGAAAAAATAAATAAATATACATCTGTCACATAATGCCTATACCGTGTGTGTGTCATTGAAGCAGCAGTAAGCATGATAATCAAGCTAATTCTAGACAACCAGCAAAACTAAGAATAACCAGCTGAATCTGCGCTCACACTACGTATATCCTGGCATAGCCGAGCTAAGCCACTGTTAATTTTTTTGAAATTTACATAAATGACATAGCTGAAAACATAACTTGTAGCATACGCCTTTTCGCCGACGAATGTGTGATATACAGACAAATAACTTACCCGCTTGACGTAACACTCCTACAGGCTGATATAACCGGCTTACATGAGTGGTGAATAGTGTGGCAAATGGAGATCAACATCGACAAAACAAAGCTGATGACGTTTTCTACGCTCACTAATACTCCTGCGAATACCTACCTATTCGATTAACAGCATAATCGCAAAAACACAATCTGTAGCGAAGAGAGACGCTAGTGGGTCCAGCGCTTTTGCTCGGCAACGGCGCCCGTGCTTAAAAGCCGTGTCTCCTTTTGACTGTCGCCGCTGCGCTTCGCCGAACTCTAATAAAGCCCTTTACAATTGGTGGAGCGTGCGGCGCCCTCGAAACCTGCAACCTGGAACTTCGACCCCGCACCGTACCATCGACCATGCCTGAAGAAGCCTCCCAGCAAGTGCATCCCCCTGCACCGGCACCGTGCTCTGGTGTGCCTCGCCACAGGGACCCTGCTATCGTCACCGGCGCGGATGACACCGACGTTTAGGATTGGCCGGCGGAAGTGGTTCAAGCCGTTCTTAAAGAGTGCCACGTTATCCATCGCACAACTACCGCGTACCACCACCAAACCAATGGCCTCACAGAACGCTTCAAACGCACGTTCGGCGACATGCTTTCGATGAACGTCGCCTCAGACCACACGAAGTGGGACGCCATTCTGCCCTTCGTCACCTACGCGTACAACACCGCTACTCAGAGCACCACTGGCTTTTCGCCCTTTTTCTTGCTGTACGGTCGGCATCCGTCGCATACCATCGACACAGTTTTACCTTACCAGCTGGATGCATCCGAGGGCTCGCCTATTTCTGCCACAGCAAGGCGATGCTGAAGAATGCCGCGACCTCGCACGTGCCTTTACTTCCAACAACCAAGAGTGCCAGATGAGCCCTCGCAGCGACTCCACTTCCGCGGTCACCTTCCTTCCTGGCGCGCTTGTGTGGCTCAGAGTCCCGTTCACCGCCCCTGGCCTCTCATCGAAACTACTCCCGAAGTATGAAGGCCCTTACCACGTCGTCGAACGCGCATCCCCCGTGAATTATGTCATCGAACCAGTTGAGAACCGCCTTCGGACCAGTGCCGTCGTGGACGAGACATTGTCCATGTCGACCACCTCAAGCCATACTACGAACCTGTCATCCTGACGAGATGTTAGATCTCCGGATGGCTCCCTTATCGCTCCCGGGGTAATTGTAGCGAAGAGAGACGCTAGTGGGTCCAGCTCTAGTGGGTCCAGCGCTTTTGCTCGGCAACGGCGCTCGTGCTTAAAAGCCGTATCTCCTTTTGACTGTCGCCGCTGCGCTTCTCCGAACTCTAATAAAGCCCTTTACAAGTCCTTTAAGTATCTGGGTGTGCACTTCTCGCCTAATCTAATGTGGAACGTTGTATATAACAAGTAAAGCTTTTAAAACACTAGGTCTCTCAAAGCGCCGTTTGTCAGCTGCCAATGCCGAAACGAAGCTCATTAGGTCAGCATTAGAACATCCTTCTATAATATGGCATCCAAATAGCGTTGCCCTTTCAAGCCAGCTTGTGCAGAACAAGGCAGTCAGGTTCCTTTTATCTACATATTCATCTTATAAAAGTGTAACGGCGTTGAAGCGAAGACTTTATCTCCATAATCTTTACACACGACGCAGGATATCTCGTTTGTCGTTTTTTCACTCGATGTGTCACAGCAATACAGTTTTTGCAACTACGAATATTCTTCCGGCACATAATATCTCTTCACGCAGAGATCATCGTCTTAAAGTTGAACCAATTTTCGCAAGAACATTGAAATATCAGAACTAACTCGCCATTTGGATTGTCAGTAAAGGAGTGGAACAATCTGCCGGAACAAATAGTTCCTCACTGATATATCGTCCTTTAAGACAGAATTGCTGATGTATCTTGATCGAATTGACACTCAGCAAACCTAACCTCGTCAATGTGCATGAAGTTGATATTTCATAGAGTATGCCTCTTGATTGTGACATGACAACTCTTGTACTTTCCTGCTTTGATGTGTAAACGCCCCATTTCTATTTATTTATTTATTTTTTTATTTACACAATACTGCAGGCAGCAATGCTGCCCAAGCAGGAGAGGGTTTACAAAAGAACATTTTTTAGTAGTTTTTCAAATGAAACATAAGATGTGCATTCAACAACAAATTCCGGTAAATGATTCCATTCTTCGCTCGTAAGTGGAAAAAATGATTTCTGAAAGATATTAGTGCGGGCAAAGTACGACTGGACTACTTTAGAATGAAAAATACGTGCCGACCTGTGTGGAGCAGGGGTAATATATGTGGCATTTGCTAAACCAGTTTGATTATGAAACAATGAGTAAAAAAATTCAGCCTGGCGATTTTACGGCGCACATGGAGCGGATCCAGTCCAAGTTCGCCTAACATACCAGAAACTGACGACGAAGTTTTGTAGTCAGAGCAAATAAACCGTGCAGCCAGGCGCTGAATTCTTTCAAGTTTATCAATTTCCTTATTACAGTATGGGTCCCACACTATGGAAGCATACTCTAGGACTGGGCGAACGAGGGAAAGATAAGCTTGCAGCTTGACAGATGAAGGTGACTTCTTTAGCTTTCTACGTAGAAAGCAAAGTTTTTTGAATGCTTTGTTGCATATGATGTCAATATGGGTGTCCCATTTGAGGTTACTGTTAATTGTTATGCCTAAGTATTTCACAGAGGTAATAGATTCGAGGTTCCGATTGCCAATGTGGTAAGTATAAAGTAGCGGTTTTCGTTTCAATGTTATTGTCATTGACACTGTTTTGGAAAAGTTTATTTGCATTCCTCTGTCGTCGCACCAGTCCGCGAGTTTACAAAGATTACGGTTAAGTGTATCCTGGCATGAAGAACTCCTGACAGAAGAATAAATGACACAATCATCAGCAAACAATTTCACCTTGACATTAGGATCCACATTTTTAGCAATATCATTTACATAGATAAGAAACAGCAGGGGTCCCAGCACTGACCCCTGTGGTACACCGGATAAGACAGGCAGGCTATTAGATTTCACACCATCAATTTCCACAAACTGAACACGATTTTCTAAGTAAACCTGAATCCAATGAACTATGTTTTCTGGTAGTCCGAGTGAATTAAGAATTTCAATTAAATTTGCATGTGGCACACGGTCAAATGCCTTTGACAAGTCTAGAAATATTGCGTCAATCTGCAGGCGGTCATCTATGGCACTGGCAAAGTCGTGTACGATAGATAACAATTGAGTTGAGGTTGAGAACTTCCTACGAAAGCCATGCTGAAAATCTACAAAAAAGTTATTCGCTTCCAAGTGGTTGGATATGTGATTAGCGATAATATGCTCCAAGAGCTTACATGTGCTTATGAGGGATATAGGTCTGTAGTTGTTAGGAATAAGATTATCACCTGATTTAAACACCGGTATTACTTTGGCCGTGAGCCAGTCTTTTGGTACTGAGCTCTGTTTAAGGGATGCATTAAAAATAATGTATAAGAATTCAGAAGTCAGTTCGGAGTAGCGACGAAGAAAGTTGTTAGGCAAACCATCCGCTCCAGGCGATTTTTTTACGTCAATATCAAGCAGCATGGAAAGAATGCCTTCGCGACTAATTGAAATGTCAGGAATTGATTGAGATGCAGATGGTGTATTTGATTTATCATGGGCGCTGAGAACTGAAGGTATAGTGAATGCTTTATAAAATGTGTCATTTAATTCATTGACGATATCATTAAGATTAGAATTCACGCTATTGTTTATTCTTAGCTGCTGAACACTTCGATTAGAGTCGGACAAGAAACGCCAAAACTTGTCTGGGGAGTTTTTTAAGAATGTAATCATAGTCTGGTTATGGAATTTGTCACGGGCGTTACGTAGTTTGATGAGTAAAGCATCTCTTAAGGAGCGGAGTTCGGTATTCTGAGCCAGCTTATACTTGCGTTTGCGCTTTATTCTACGTTTGAGATGAATGATTTCACGGGTGATCCAAGGGTTATGACGTTTAGTTTTCTTTCTACGCTTTGGTACGAATTTATCAATACTTAACAACAGAGTTAAACTTGTCCCAGAGAAGCGTGACGTCGTCATCGCGTTTCAATTCATCAAGGGAAAGATGTAAGCAATCCAAGATGGATTCGTCATCAGCCGATGAAAAATCCAAAAAGGACTGCGTGATAGGTGTAACTTTGAAGCATTTATGTATTTCCAAGTCCACATGTACAAGCTTGTGGTCAGCTATACCTTCAGTCAGGATAACAATAGGATTTTCCGACAAGCCTTTCATAAATACAAGATCAAGAATCGATTGGGTCATGTTTGTGACACGTGTGGGATGTAGTACAACCTGTTTAAGATCATGAGAGAACATAGAATCAAGAAGGACGTGTGCACTGTCAGCATCTTGAGAGCCAGAGATTGATAGCTGTTCCCAATCAACACTAGGTAGATTGAAGTCACCGGCCATCAAAAATTTATGATTAGGTCGGAGCATGCGCTCTAGGTAGACGGCAAGAGATTCCACGAATGACACTGGGCTTTTGGGAGGCCTGTACACGACACCGACTAAAATTGGAAACTCATGATATTTAACTTCACACCAGATGCATTCGTGCTGGGGTATGTTTGGAAGCTGGACACAATTTATTTCCCTTTTTACGATCAAGGCAACGCCCCCTCCTCGCCCAGTGCGGTCGCGTCTAATTATCTTGTGGGATGGGGGAATTATTTCGGAATCATTTATCTCTGGTGTCAGCCAAGTTTCTGTGACTGCCAAAATGTGTGGGTCATAGAGGATGAGGATATCTTCTAATTCGTTTGACTTATTGGCAAGACTTCTTGCATTAAGCAAGATAAAACGGAGCGTATCTCTTTGCAATCAAGGACCAGCTCTAGGCAAGTTGGTCCGATGTAGCATAACAGGCTGCGAGGTGGCCTCATCCCAAACGTAAAGGGTATCATCTACCCGAAGCCGCTCATAGTCAAGGGAAACTTTATGGCCTTTGGCTTTAAACTGTTTGCCATGTTGCCATAGTTTAGAACGTTTCTTTAAAGTAGCCGCACAAAAGTCGTGGCTAATAGAAATAGTTGAGCCTTTCAGTTTGAATGAATTATGAAGGACACGCAATTTCTCATTGTAATCAAAGAAGTTCATTATGACTGGTCTAGGTTTATCAGGCCATTTTTTTTCCTATTCGATGCACCCTTTCAACGGTACTGACCGATAATCCCAGCTTTACGCGGATTAGGTCTTCAGTAATTGCGTGCTTTAAGCTGATAGGACTCTCGCGATCAGACTCAGGAAGGCCAAAAACAACTAAATTGCGGCGCCGACTTCTGTCTTCGAAATCGTCTAATTTCTTTTGTTGCGCAGTGATCACTTTCTTTAGAGAAGTAACCTCAGTTTTCAATTGGCTGATTGCTTCGGTATGCTGCGCGAGCACTTTTAGCGTATCATTTAGTTCCGTGAAACGGGCGCTCATCGATTTTTCGAGAGCAAAATGCGACGTAGCTAGTTTATCAATAGATGCTTGTAAGGATGAGGACATATCGGAAAGAAGAAGCTTAATCTCATCCCTAGAAGGTCCGGGATTTCGTTCAATATCACCAGCAAGCAACAGCAAAAGCACACCCCATGCGTCATCAAGTAAAGAAAGGCACTGTTCAGGGCACGGCAGTATGATAATACACCTATTATCACTACGAAAGCAGCGATAGGAATAATAAGAACGAACCTGTACAAAGAACATAAGGCGGTTCATGGCTGCATCTGCGGTGGTCCCGCCGTGCCCTCTGAAGGTGTGCTTGAGTTGCCCAGGTGTTTGTACTGTGAGCGGTGGCGCTGAAGGTCGGGGCTGATGAGCGGATTGCGTCACCAAGCCTCGGTTGATATCAGCAGCCACGTGGTCGACGAGAAGAATTCTGTCATCGGAACTGCAGGATGAATTGAGCGATGGTGCGCACAGGATTGAAGTGGACAGCGTGACCTGTACAAAGAACATAAGGCGGTTCATGGCTGCATCTGCGGTGGTCCCGCCGTGCCCTCTGAAGGTGTGCTTGAGTTGCCCAGGTATTTGTACTGTGAGCGGTGGCGCTGAAGGTCGGGGCTGATGAGCGGATTGCGTCACCAAGCCTCGGTTGATATCAGCAGCCACGTGGTTGACGAGAAGAATTCTGTCATCGGAACTGCAGGATGAATTGAGCGATGGTGCGCACAGGATTGAAGTGGACAGCGTGACCTGTACAAAGAACATAAGGCGGTTCATGGCTGCATCTGCGGTGGTCCCGCCGTGCCCTCTGAAGGTGTGCTTGAGTTGCCCAGGTATTTGTACTGTGAGCGGTGGCGCTGAAGGTCGGGGCTGATGAGCGGATTGCGTCACCAAGCCTCGGTTGATATCAGCAGCCACGTGGTTGACGAGAAGAATTCTGTCATCGGAACTGCAAGATGAATTGAGCGATGGTGCGCACAGGATTGAAGTGGACAGCGTGACCTGTACAAAGAACATAAGGCGGTTCATGGCTGCATCTGCGGTGGTCCCGCCGTGCCCTCTGAAGGTGTGCTTGAGTTGCCCAGGTATTTGTACTGTGAGCGGTGGCGCTGAAGGTCGGGGCTGATGAGCGGATTGCGTCACCAAGCCTCGGTTGATATCAGCAGCCACGTGGTCGACGAGAAGAATTCTGTCATCGGAACTGCAGGATGAATTGAGCGATGGTGCGCACAGGATTGAAGTGGACAGCGTGACCTGTACAAAGAACATAAGGCGGTTCATGGCTGCATCTGCGGTGGTCCCGCCGTGCCCTCTGAAGGTGTGCTTGAGTTGCCCAGGTATTTGTACTGTGAGCGGTGGCGCTGAAGGTCGGGGCTGATGAGCGGATTGCGTCACCAAGCCTCGGTTGATATCAGCAGCCACGTGGTTGACGAGAAGAATTCTGTCATCGGAACTGCAGGATGAATTGAGCGATGGTGCGCACAGGATTGAAGTGGACAGCGTGACCTGTACAAAGAACATAAGGCGGTTCATGGCTGCATCTGCGGTGGTCCCGCCGTGCCCTCTGAAGGTGTGCTTGAGTTGCCCAGGTATTTGTACTGTGAGCGGTGGCGCTGAAGGTCGGGGCTGATGAGCGGATTGCGTCACCAAGCCTCGGTTGATATCAGCAGCCACGTGGTTGACGAGAAGAATTCTGTCATCGGAACTGCAGGATGAATTGAGCGATGGTGCGCACAGGATTGAAGTGGACAGCGTGACCTGTACAAGGAACATAAGGCGGTTCATGGCTGCATCTGCGGTGCTCCCGCCGTGCCCTCAACTGTTGTTTTTTATTTTATTTTGCTATTTTCGTTTGTTTTTGCAACTTTATTTTACATTATGATTGTATAAAAATCCCCCCTATGTAATGTCATCTGGGCCTTTAGGGTATTGAAATAAATAAATAAAACAAAAATAAAAGTTCTGCCGCCGTCTAGGTGGCTCCGAGCTTTATCTCCCCGGTGACGTCATGGCCAAGCTGCGTCTCTACACTTGCTGGGGCGTGTGCTGGTCTAAACTTGCCGACCCGCTGCCAGAGGCGCCGGCTGCCGTCACGGACACCGCGCGCGTTCGGCGCGAACACGGGGAACGCGGACCGCGTCGGTAGCAGCTCTGAGCGTTGCCTCGTTGGTGCTGCTACAATTTCTTTTTCTTTCTCGCACGCGCTCTCATTTTCTATTTCTCTCTCCCGAGCATAGCGCGCATGCTCTCCTTCCCTCTCCTAAACGTCCCATGTCAAGCAACATATGTGCACGACGCGGAGAGGATGCGAAGCACACGCCGCTCCGCGAGGTGGTTGCTAGGCAACGCTCGGCGACGGGGTTTTTTGGACTCCGCAGACACATCACGATCGGCTTAAAGAGCTCCGCTGTTGAAATTAAAAAAGTTGTCGCAGTTTCACCTGAAAGGTGAAGCATCAGTTGCGATAGCAAATTTGTAGAGAGCTATACGGAGTAATGATAGTAGCTTTATCAGCTGTATAAACTTGGACATGCAGCAGCACCGGCAACACGCAGAACTGTTGTCGACGCCGTCGGCGTTTTGCCCGCGTTCGATCAAAATGCGTGCGGCGTTAGTAGACAGTTTTAGCAGAGCGTTGCTTATGCTCCGTTCCGCTAACGTTTCACGCACACCGCTTGCTGCATGAACTGCGTTGATTTGGCTTGGTTGACAAGCGCGTCTGCCAGAGACGCCGGCAACGCGCGCTCAGCGCGGCTGTAAAATGGCAAAGCAACCAGTAGACGCACCCTAACGCTCCGCTCAAATGGCTTCGTAGCGGACCGTGGGCAGCGTTCTTCGTTCCACTGCCGATATGAGCGTTGTGCGCACGCGCATTAGCGTTCCCGCTAGCGTTCCGCTGAGCGGCTCTGCGCGAATCGTTCGGACACGACGGTCTGAGCGGAGCGGACCGTGAACGCTCTGCTAAAACTGTCTAGTGACTGTTGCCGGAGCCTCTGATATAAAGTTGCCGGAGCCTCTGATATAAATAGGCACTTGGTGCCGCAGCTAAACGTCGCCATCCTTCCCTCCCCCTCCCCCACGGCCTCTCGCGCGTCGGAAGAAGGCGCGTTTGCTCTACATATATGGTGATTGTAAAGGAGGAAAGAGACGCTTACTTCTGCAGCCCTTAAGCGAGCACGGCGCAGAACGCGCGTTTGTTCTCCACCGTGCGTTCACTCCCCGTGAAAGCGCGCGCCCCTCGCCCCCTTTCACTCGCACATGCAGCGTTCGACGCGCGGCGACGATTTCATCTCCATTGACGTCATACGGAACCTCACGGCGACGGCGACGGCGACGGCTACGGCGACGGCGACGCCGACGGCAGAAATCTGCTTTTGAGTGTCCATATAATTGCTATCGCAATAAAAAAAGGAGTGGTCCTAACACTCATCCTTGAGGGACACCGCTAGTTGCCATGTAAGAAGAAGACGTTTGGCCGTTGACGTTAAGAAAACATGATCTATCAATAAGATAGCTGCGTGAGAGATTTACAATTGACGAGTCAACACCAAATTGCGTAAGCTTGATGAGAAGCAGTGAGTGGCTGACCACATCAAAAGGTTTGGTGAGGTCGCAATCTCCTGCGCGGAGATCTTTGTCATGAAGCTTGCGAAATTTGTGATAGTGGAGCGGCCGGTGAGGAATCCATGCTGATTCAGAATGAATGTGTTCTTCGCAGTAAAACACAATAAGTTTCTTTTACTGTGAATATAATAATAATAATAATAATAATAATAATAATAATAATAATAATAATAATAATAATAATAATAATAATAATAATAATAATAATGTGAGCATTATAATTACGCTTCTTCTTCTCATCTGTACATACTCATCATCACAATTAACTTGAGACCATCGTTTAGGGCTTTGTCTTGGGACTCTAAAGAAGAGACTTGCGACCTAACCGTTGTCTCACAACAACAACAACAACAACAACAACAACAACAACAACAACAACAACAATAATAATAATAATAATAATAATAATAATAATAATAATAATAATAATAATAATAATAATAATAATAATAATAATATTTATTTATGCACACCAAGAACAAATACATAGTAGGCGGGCCTGTCGAAGCCTGAATGGCTTGTGTGACTAGGCCCGGCAGCGCCGGCAACAGCGATGAGGTCAGCGTATATACATACAGACGTTACCTTAATGCCGACAAAAAAATTGTGCAAAGAAAAAAAATTAGATATATGTTATTCCAATGTAGCGTGAACATATTTTCACATAATAATAATAATAATAATAATAATAATAATAATAATAATAATAATAATAATAATAATAATAATAATAATAATAATATTTATTGTTGCCATCTTACAATATTCATACATCAGAAGGCAGGCCCATCAAAGCCAAGGAAATGGCTTGCGTGATTTGGCACGGCACGTCGGCAAACAGAAATGAAATGGCAACATGTACAGCAATAAAGAGCTGGTGAAGCTCATAACAACAACAAAATGAAGTTTAATTAACATCGAAACTCTCTGAAATCAGTGACAGAGAAAGACAAGAAACAAGATAACGAGAACCGACAACAACATTAAGCATTATACATAGATTATAATGCCTTCAACAATTATGTCAAGTTTCGTTTTGTGGTTGCAGTAAAAATGTCACAGTTTCGCCCTAAGGGCGAAGCAATGAATGCGATAGCAACACAGCAATGTCATACGAAGTAAGGTGAGCGGCTTTGGTAGCAACAACACGCAGAACTGTTGTCGACGCCATCCGCGTTTTGCCCGCGTTAGCTCAAAATGCGTGCGGCGTTGGTGACTGTTGCTGGAGCCTCTGATATAAATAGGCACTTGGTGCCGCAGCTAAACGTCGCCTCCCTTCCCTCCCCCTCCCCCACGGCCTCTCGCGCGTCTGAAGAAGGCGCGTTTGCTCTACATATATGGTGATTGTAAAGGAGAAAAGAGACGCCTACTTCTGCAGCCCTTAAGCGAGCACGGCGCAGAACGCGCGTTTGTTCTCCGCCGCGCGTTCACTCCCCGTGAAAGACGCGCCCCTCGCGCCCTTTCACTCGCACATACAGCGTTCGGCGCGCGGCGACGATTTCATCTCCAAATGACGTCATACGGAACCTCACGGCGACGGCGACGGCGACAGCGACGGCGACGGCGACGGCGACGCCGACGGCAGAAATCTGCTTTTGAGTGTCCATATAATTGCTATCGCAATAAAATATGATCAGGTAGGTAATTGAATATTCTTGGGACATAAACATGCCTGCTAGCTTTACTAAATCTTGTGTTGCAGTAGGGTACTATAAAACGCAATGTGTTCTCTAGGGCATGGGGAGCAATATATTCCTGTTTCAAATCGGGGTTCCAGAAATGTCTTACCACAACCGTTTGAGTCAATAAAGTTTTAAATGACGAAAGACCCAGACATATAAAAAAGTTGACATTGTCAGCCGTTGAAGAGTTATACGCAATAGATTTTAATACATATTTTTTGGAATTCGATCAATTCGACCCTGCCATCAAGAAGAGCCAAAACCGAACAATGTAATGCCATAACGTAATACACTGTATGCTAAGGCGTGCGTGATAGTGATTTTTACAGGCATCGGAAGAAAGGATTTAATGTTAAAAAGTAGTGATGAAACACGTCTGAGCCAGCCGCAAATATATGTCATATGGTCATTCCATGAGAGATCACTGTCAAAGAAAACACAAAAACACCAAGGTATTTATTAAAGTTGACATATTATACGGGGACGCACTGACACGATTGGCAATTAGGACAGTGCAGAAACAGCGGTAAATTTGTAACAGTTGTTTTCAGCGAATTTTAAACACACACCATTTTTTTCTTGTTTAAGGACAGACAGTTGTTAGCAAACCAGGCTATTGCATCGTACACTCTCTCTTGCAGTAACGCAATGGCTTTTGAGTAACAAACATGTTTTGTTAAAAGGACAGTATCATCTGCATACTGAAATATCAAACACTTGGATACAGCTGACGAAAAATCATTTAGAAATATACTAAAAAGAAGAGGAGACAAAATAGAGCTTTGAGGCCCTCCAGCTTTTAGATATATCATTCAAATTAATAACATCCAATAACATCCAATAACATCAATTTTTTTTTATTTTAATAACATCTGACATGATGCGCTGGCCTTGTCGAGTTCGAGGGTAGCACTGCGCCAAGTATTGTCAAGCGGAGGAAGTCGTGGATTGTTTGAGAGTACGGAGGTGTGTTTCTGATGAGGAAAATCAGCGCAATGAAAAGACAAGCGCTAAAAGCAAAGCTTGCCTTTGTCTTCACCTGCTGTGTGCTTTGTCTTTTTAATGCGCACATTCCTCATCAGCAAGTAGACACAACAATAAATTTTTCTAGCAAGGGCTCGCGTGAGCAACTCATAGTATTTTTTAAAATATAAGCTTAGGTAATTAATACAATCTCGTATCTGAGCATAACCCTCTAAATCCAGCCAGAAAGTATAAACACGATTCAGGCAGACTTGTACGCACATTTTAAGAGTTGACACCGCTCACAAGATCTTATAATTCGCGCAGTGATGATATCTCGAACAATACCCTTTACACGCGTTATGGTAACAAAACAAGTGCTTCGTCACACCCTTCCAAAGCTGTTAAACGAAGTTCATCAATACAGAATCAATTTGGGAACAACTGGGAACGGTGCAATTAAGGCATTTTTGTTGCGAAGGGTTGATGAATTTTTTTTGTGCACATTACGTAAAATTTTATTCCAGATTTTTCGTTCTTAAAATTGTATAAAGGAATGACGAATTTATTGTCAGGAATGCCTTAGGGATTTTGTATTTCCACGCTCTCACTGTATGCCACGTAAACGGGGGCTTGAAGCTTCTTTTTTTCGAGCCCTCGTGTTCCCCAAAAGAACAGACTTGTGGGTGCAATAAATTTTTTTATTTGATTTGTGATTTGATTTGATAATCAACTTTTAAAGTATTTCTCTGAATGAAAAATCTCTAAGGAGAAGTTTTAGAGCCAATTCAGGAATATCGAAATTTTATTTCCATTGTAATAGCTGCTGTGGTTTCAATTTTTCCGGGCTACACAGTGCTTGAGATTTGAAAAGAAAAAAATGTCGATCCGCGTTCCGCCAAGTGAATCCACATTTCGCTCACGCGAAATGTGGATTTCTCCCAAATCTGCCGTCATTGTTTATCTAATTATTCACTCGTTGCTTGTCTAATTGTTTATGTTATATACCCGCCGTGTTAGCTCAGTGGATATCGTGTTGGGCTGCTGAGCAAAAGGTCGCGGGATCGAATCCCGGCCACGGCGGCCGCATTTCGATGGGGGCGAAATGCGAAAACACCCGCGTACATTTATTAGGTGCATGTTAAAGATCCCCATGTGGTCCAAATTTCCGGACTACGACGTGCCTCATAATCAGATCGTGGTTTTGGCACGTAAAAGCCCACTTTTTTTAAAATTTTGTTTATATTAGAGTTTGTCTAATTAATTGTCTTATGTTTTAGCCCACTTGAGGACAACACAATTACGTGTGTTATTAAATGACTGGTTTATTTCAGATATCATTTACTAGCATCCACTGTTGTGTTTGTTTATTTTTCATCTTCCGACGAGAGCGACGACTTGGGGATCACGTTCTAGATGGGCGCTGCCGTTGCATCTCGCTAGCTCGCCGTTCAGCAGCAAGATCAGGAGAAGGACCCGGTCTGCCCATACTACTTGACAGCGATGAAGCACCGACTGTTCTTTCTAAGCGCTGATGCAGAACTGATTACAGATTACATGCCTCTTCGAGCGCCAAGCTTTGCCAGGCGCTGAAGCCAGCCGCTCCGCTCCGCGCTACCTGTGCGAGTTGGCACCGCGCCAACTCTGCCGATGACGTCATCCACAGTGCCACTCACCTATTCAGGTGATCCATCACCCGCCCACCATGACATCTGCGTCACTGAGCTCATTCTTGGCGCTTTGCCAACTTTTATCGCGGAGCTACATACACTCGCGCTGCGAATCTTCAAAGTGCACTCACGCGTAGAAGTACCTCGTGACTAGGCGCTTGCCCGCAGCGCCATTAGTAGCCTCAAACATGCTGCAACGAATGATGCATGCTGCACGCAGACCGAAAGCATGAGCAGGCCTCAAGCAACGAAGATGGATTAAATAGTATCAGCTTTGCTTCCACTTTTGCCGAGATAAAGCAATACAGCCATGGGTTGTGCGATGAATAACACTCCTGCTGTTGATAGCGTAAAGGGCGGTTAGTGTGGCCATCGCCTATCATCTTAGGAGCCCGTTCCTGCGGCGGCGTTGTGCCTCGTAAACGAATGCAGCGGGAGACCGCGGAGGAGGGGGTGCGAGAAGAGTAGTGCCGCGCAAGACGGCTGTGAGGCGACGATGGCGTAACACGCGTCGTCTGTATGGAAACAAAGCGCTGCATGAGCGGAGGTCTGTCTGTGGCGGCTGCTGTGAATCGCGCCCATTGTCACCTGCGCCCTGCCTCTTGCGATCTCTCGATTAGCGAAGCACTTGGCTCCATTTGCAACGCGCCGCACGATACAGATTGTCCGCGCCAGCCAATATACCGCGAAATGAAAACATGGCTGCGCTCAAATTTCACATTAGTCGCCGGTCAATTCTCTTTAATGCGGCCTTAGTTCTGCCTACGGCATCGACAATTCGTTGGTAGCACGTTTGAGGGCCCGAATGTCGCGGCGCGCCGGCCTGCAGTCATGTGATACCTTTCCAAATCTCGCGCGCTTTATTTGCAGCCTGAAAAAAACCACGGCAGTTATAATAGAAATAAATTATTTCAATATTCCTAAGAATGGTCTAAACTTCTCCATTGAAACTTTTGCTTCCACAATCCTTCAAAAGGTTGTTAATTATCGCTGACAACATAAGCATTGTACAAAATACTTCAGTTTTACAAGAGTAAAAAATGCTTGAATTTCTCAAGAGTTGGTCAAAGAGGACAGTGAACAAAACTAACTTGGTTGCAGTCTCGTAACGCACACGTGAACGTGTGTATATATGCCGTTAGATGCAGAACACATATGTGATTTATAAAAAAAACATTCCATCCAAACACGCTTTGCATTATGCAGTTATGTCAATTGGTTTCGAGTGTGGTTACGTTTTATCAGCCCCGCACACAATGCGCGAACACCAAATGTAGAGGAGCTGTGAGGAAGTTGCCTTTTTGTACGGCTCTTGCCTGCTGGGAAGAACTCACCACGATTGGCATTTCAGCCACGGAGCTTGTGGGCGCGAGAAAGGTGGCATCATTAGGGTGTATGTTTATGTATGTATTTACTGCGCTGCCCCCATTACACGATGCCCCACGGGGGCTGTGTGAGGTAATTATAAATAAAAGAAAAACTCAATAAAGAAATCACTTCGTTGCATTCTTCTTCGTTTGCGAACGGACAACACGGTGTAAATGGGAAAGTGGCTCACTGAATTGCTTCTTGCGCATCTCCCTGTTGCGCTGCTGGCAGACGCGCCGGACGCCTCCTGGTCCGGGCTGCAGGCAGCTCAGGCCTCGCTCACAATCTGCGTCCTGTTGGCACGTCTCACCTTCACGCTGGCCGTACACCGGCAGGCAGGTTCCCACTGCAGAGTACAATGAATAACGCTGGCACAAGGGTACACTTTTCAAGGAAACAACACGGGAGTCGACTTATGGTGCTTTGCTGCAATGACCACCAAGGAGAAAAGTTATGCTTACAAAAAAACACAAATATCATCAAAGTGATGCTCCAGACCATCGGTCTCTTTTTCAAATTACGTTGTTAATTGAGTAATGGCGTATCACGCACATCTATGTGAACGGCGATGATATATCTTGTGCACCTTTTTCATCAAGATATTTAAGGACAGCATACGGCTCAAGCAGAAACGGGCAATTTATTGCACATATTGCTATCCCGATAGCACAAGACAAACGTTAGTGGTCGTATTGTGCCCTGCTATAACCATGAGCATCATCATCACAAATATATTTATGTCCACTGCAGGACGAAGGCCTCTCCCTGCGATCTCCAATTACCCCTGTCTTGCGCTAGCTGATTCAAACTTGCGCCTGCAAATGTTTAACAGCGAAGCTGTTTAAGCTAGCCGTAATTCGGGGTGCGTAGCAAGAAACTGCCAAGAAAGAAAATAAAATCAACTTTCTTGCCGAGGCAGGATTCGAGCCCGCGTACCCCCGGTCCCAAGGCGAGCGTCGTAACCACTAGGCTATATAAAGCCACGCTTGCAGAACATGCATTTGTGCGAATCATATCACTGCGTTCGAGAGTCGTCGTCTTCGTCCACAGCTGGCGCGTTCGTACACTCGTGCTCTGCGAGGTGAAGAGAGAGAGAGAGAGAGAAAAAAAACATTTATTTAGACCATCGAGGTCGTTCATCTTGAGGACGAGTGGGTGGTGTCCTCAGGACTCCACTGGCCATGGCTGCTCGACGTAATCGCTGGACGAGAGCTTCTTGTCCCGCCAGGGTATCGCCGGTCAGCTGTACCTTTCACCGCTCAAATGACGTGTTAGGCGTCTTTAAAGGTTCAGGTTTGGCCCCGCACCCCCAGGAGATGTGAAAGAGTGTAGGGCGTGTGTCACCGCACCAGGGGCAGATGCCGCGATATGTTTGTGGGTATATTTTGCTGTATCCGTGTAGGTTTGGGAATGTGTTTGGATAAGTCTGAGGGCTATTGCCTCTTCAGTGCTGAGCTTTTTGTGAGGGGGAGGATAAATCCTGCAGTTCAGTCGCTGGATCTCGAGTCGGTCGCAGTAATTTGGTGGCAGGGGCACGAAGGTAAAGGGTGGGGATTGATGAGACGATTGGTTTTGCACCGCTCGGTTGGTTAGCGCTTGAGCAAAGGCGTTCGCCCTTTCGTTCCCCTCCAGTCCAGCGTGGCGCGGCGTCCACGTGATTTGGTGGGATTCTTGCAGCCTCGGGCCTAGAATCTGAGCCGCCAGCACTGGTGTTCGTCCGTTGGTAAAGTTACTGCAGGCCTGTTGCGAGTCGGTAACGACATGAACTTCCCTGCCCGCCCTGTCATGTTGCTTTATTACTAGCGCCGCGGCTATGGTCTCAGCCGCAGCTGGGGTCTCTGCCCTGACGGAGGCCGCGAGGGTTAAGGAGTTGCCTCTCCCGTTCACGGCGGCCACCGCGAAGAGGCCCCCTGCAGGGTACGCCGCCACGTCCACGTACGTTACGTACTGACCACCCTTGAATTGTCGGCGCGGTCTGTAGACCCGCGCCTTGCGTCGTCCTTCGTGGAGTTCATGACTCACGTGCTTCGGTATGGGGTTCGCCTTGATCTTGCTTCTGACCTCGGGCGGGAGTGATCGGTGCCCATCGAGGGCACGAAGCTCTGTTGCTGTTCTAGTCCGGTGGAAGATGGCTCTGCCCGCCGCCGTGTTCGGTATTCTGGCTTTTTGCGAAGCCATAACCACGTTCGACAGCTCAGCGAAGGTGTTGCGGATCCCGAGAGCCGCTAACTTATCGTTTGAGGTGGTAACAGGGAAATCCAGGCCCGTTTTGTACGCGCCTCTGATGATGGCATCGACTTGTTCTTGGTCACGTTTGTTTAGCGAGTCGCAGTGTCACGGCATGCTATACGTTATTCTGCTGATCACCAGAGCCTGGACGAGGCGGAGCGTGTCCTCTTCTCGCATGCCCTTGCGGCTTCTTGTTATTCGTTTGATAATCCGCGAGATCTGGTTGGTGGTGGACCTTAGGGTTTGGATGGTGTTAAGGTGAAGAGGTTTTGCGCCCTATGAGAGGAAGAGAGAGACGCATTCACGGAGCGGGTCTCCTGGAACGCGGTGTCGGTGTTGCAAGCTACGCTATGCAACGCGCAGTGACGGCCGTAAGTCCGAGACGCGCGAAAGGAAATTATCATCATCATGAGTAATAACATGAAAAGTTCGCGCGCAATTCCGGAAAATGCTGGGCTACGATCGCCCAGCTTCGGTGTTTGAAGCATTGCGCGGCCGAGTGCAAGGTTAAGCGTTTTTAAGTTCATCACCCCACCTAGTTTCCTGCCATCGTCGACTGCGCTTCCCTTCTCTCGGTATCCATTCTGTAACTCTAATGGTCCACCGGTTATCCATCCTACGCATTACATGGCCTGCCCAGCTAGATTTTTTCCTCTTAATGTCAACTAGAATATCGGCTATCCCCGTTTGCTCTCCGATCCAAACCGCTCTCTTCCTGTCTCTTAACGTTAGGTCTAAAATTTTTCGCTCCATCGCTCTTTGTGCGGTCCTTAACTTGTTAATAGTTACGGATAACCATGATATTGTGGTGTAAATGGTCACTGGCCAAAAGCAAAACAGTGTGCACGTGATAATATCATCACACAATGCAGACAACGCAAAATTAGTAAGCACAAAAGTGGGATAAAAAACACAGAAAACAGCACACAGGGCTAATATACAATAGGATTAGGGCCTGGTTAACCTCCCTGCCTCCCCGTCCCCTCCTCTCTATAGTTTATTTCCCTATGATTAGAATATTTCCGAGAAAAATCTGCACTTGGTGTACCAAAATAACGGCGGGAATTAGACACGGACCCGGACGTCTCACTCGTTCGTCATCTGGTAGCAACTGCGCCTGCAGCGCCCCTGGCCACTGCGAGTGCTCGGCGTACCTTCGTCTTCTTTATTTGCAACACACTCCTGCGGCCGACAAAAGTGCTATATGCTACCGGCTTCAAGAAGGTAAATCTTTTGAACGGGACGCCTTATCACGGAGCCGGCCGCCAGCTTCAGGCCATGCTCGAGTGACGCCGTCGCGACCAGGAAGCAGTTCCATCACCCGGGCCAGCTTCCACAGGATAGGCGGCGAATCGTCGTCGTGCACCAGGACGACGTCTCCAACTTGATGGCGTGGTGGTAGCTTGGGTGTCGCCTCGCGTGCAGAGCGCAGAAGCAGCAAGTACTCCTTGCGCCAGCGCTTCCAGACATGGTCTGTTAAAGCTTGTCGATACATGCTACGAGTTCCCAGATCAACGCTTGTTGACTGGGGTAGCGTGGCGCCTAACTCTTGAGGCAAGCACGTTGCACATTTGCCAAGTAACAAGTGGCGTCAGAGGGCATAGCTCGTCAGGGTCTACAGACAAATGTGTCAAGGGACGGCTGTTGATGTTCGCTTCTACCTCACACAAAACAGTTGTTATCTTTTCAAAGGACGGGGAATTTTGATCTACAACGCGCTTCAATGTGTCGTTAGTGATGCGGACGAGTCGTTCCCACCATCCTCCCCACCAAGGCGCTCGCTCGATGCGGAACTTCCATCCGATGCGGCGTGCACTGCAGAAATCTGCCAAAGTGGATGCATGATGATTTCCGAGTTGTCAAGCGCTGTGAAGAAAGGAGAGGGCGTTGTCCGAATGAATGGTTGAAGAGATGCCCCGACGAGAGATGAAACGCCGAAATGCAGCGAGGAAGCTGGTGGCTGTCATGTCAGCTGTAAGCTCGAGATGGAGAGTGCGTGCTACCACACATGAGAAGACAACGACGTAGGCTAGCTTTGGGGCGAGTTTGCTGTGCTGAACGACAAAACTGGGAGGACGCTTAAGCTTCGACTAAGCTTCGATAAAGCTATCGGGAGTAGAACCCGATAGCGTTACCGGGACCCGTTCGCTACGGCAAGTAGGCTTCATTCACTTCAACACTGAACGTGGGAAAGCCAGCTTACAAAGACAAGGCTTACACCGATCCCCTTAAAGTCGGCTTCACTTTTAAACTGAAATGCATTGCTGGAAAGATATTTTTCCAGGGGCAATAGAAGTGGTGTTATATCAATGTGTGAAGGCCCTAGCACCTTTTTTATTATTTTATTAATTGTTTGCTATTGCCCCGACGCGCGCAGGTCTGCTAGAAATGTTTGAGTTTCCTCGTAGAAGAATTAGGTTTTCTCGTACATTCAAATCACAATCCGACGCCGATTGGTAAACAATACGACGGCGAATCCGACGCTGAATGGTAAAGTCGGACTTTACCATTTTTCTGACGGATTTCACTGTGAGAAATTCAATTTTTGTTCATTAAACCTTGCACCACGTGGAGGGCCTGCGCGGTCGATGTGGTTGGATAATTTTCTCCACCACCCGCGATCACACGGTGGTTGTCTGCGCCAGATTTTCTGCGATGGCTGTTTGTGTGAAGCGTGAAATAGCACGGTGTGCGCCGCTCCACAGCGGCCCCCTTGTCCGAGAAGGACCGTTGGCCCAAATCAAAGCCCCCCACCCAGTCAGCCCGGATAGGGGGGGGGGGGGGGGGAGGTGCCGGGGTCAATGTACCGAATGATGCTGGGTTGTTGAGTACATGAACGCTCTGGGGCGTGGTACCTACGGGTGCCAAGTCCCCTTCCCATCTGACAACGGCACACGGGGCCCTAAATGCTATCGCGTTAATAAAGTGGTCCGCAGAAGTCAACCGTGACAACTGTAAATAGACTCGCTTCTGAAAACCGGTCTCGTGGCAATGGTGTTATGTAGGGAGCCTACATGCAAGCGCTGTTTTAAAACAGCGCTTGCATGTAGGCTCTTTAGTGCTATGGGTGCTGACTCTGGTGCGAGCTTGCGTCTTCTGCAAATCAGACATCCTCTCAGGGTAGACTTCACTGCTTGGCGCCCTTTTAGCAGCCAGAAGCGTTCGCGTAGCTCGGTGAGTGTCTGTTCTGAGAGGATGTCCGGGTTTCGGCACCAAACTTGTAGCAAAATAAGGACGGGGGTTAGACCCGGACGTCTGACTCGTTTGTCCTCTGGTAGCAACTGCGCCTGCAGCGCCCCTGGCCGCTGCGCGTGCACCTTCTTCTTTTTTATTTGCAACACTTGGCATTTCACTTCATTTAGTGGACCGACTAGGTTATCTTATTGTTCAACGGTTAGAGAAAATATCCAATGAATAAGTTTCAGCAATCCAGCACTGGTCTAAACGAAACTGCTCCGAGAGTGAGTGCACCACATGCGGTGAATGTCGCAGTCAGTGAGCGAGATGGCCGATGCAATTTCCTTAAGGTCCCCGCGTCGCAGAAAATCCGGCGTCGGCGCGGATGCCGGCGTCTGTGGAGGAAAAAATCATCCCCAACCGCCCCGACCGCGCAGGCCCTCCGCGTGGCGCAAGGTGTTAGCGAAAGAGAAAATCATCCCGAACCACCCAGACCGCGCAGGCCCTTCCACGTGGTGCAAGGTTTTGGTGAACAAAAATCAAATTTCGCACAGTGAAATCTTCAATTCGACGATGGATTGTTTACCATTCGGCGTCGGATTGTAATTTCAATGTACGAGAAAACAATTTTGTTACGAGGAAACTCAAACACAAACCCCTTTTCCAGCATTTCTACCATACCAACCCGGTGCCGGTAATTTACATGCGAAAATGCTATCCAGATGGCGCTCGCATCCTCGGCAGTTTAGGGAGCCTACATGCAAGCGCTGCTTGCATGTATATAGGCTCCCTACGGCAGGTCAAATTGGGGCTTCGCCTGCCTAATATGTTTTGGACACGCGCGTGCATCGGGGCAATAGTAAACAAATAATAAAATAATAAAAATCTGCCAGGGCCTTCACATTTTATTATAAGACGACTTATATTGCCCCTGGAAAAACGTCTTCGCAGCAATGCATTTCTATTCAAAATTGAAGCCGACTTTAAGGGGATCGGTGTAAGCTTGGTCTTTTTAAGCTGGCTTTCCCATGTTCTGCGTTGCAGTGAAGCTCACTGAAAGAAAAATGCGATGCGAACAGGGCCCGATAACGCTGTCGCGTTCCACTCTTAAAGGCGAAGCTTAAGCGTCCTCCAATTTTTGGGAGGCTCGTGTGCAATTTTGGGCAATATGACAGGCGGTCACAGGTAAACCGTTATGCTAACTCCAATACGAAAGGCGAGCTGACCATCGCTGCCAATTTCAACCTTAGAAGTACAGCATGCTCGGCGTGTTCATCGTCAGTATCTTAACCTTGATTCAATGTTGCGCAACCTTTCATTCACACAACCTTCAGTCTCGCCTATGTGCGTATTTCGACTCAAAAAGGGTATCTCTAGATGACGCTCGCCTGACACTTTACAGACATGCTCTCGTGGTTAACATTGCAAACCGAAGCCTTGTGGTGACAAGGGTTGGTCAAGTAGCGAGAACTGGGCGACTTGGAAAGTTTTCATGAGAGACATGTTACCCTGACATCTGTCAGGGTAACAACTAGACACGGACGAAAAAGAAAGGGCGCTGTCTATCAACTGAAGCTTTCATGCAAACAAGCAATGTACAAAAGCGGGAAAAACAAAAAAATACCGCTACAGCATTGTCCAACAGCAGCACACAACTCCGGTGTAATTACACCTGATTTAAAAAAGTTAAATTCATCCTGTGTTAGGCTGATGGATTTACGCATTCGATAGACAGACTTGCGTATTCATGCGCATGCTTCTGGACGTGAAAAGCTTCTGCCATCTCACGCATGCGCTGCCCTCTGTGCCTCATAACGATAGCGGTGCAATAAAAAAACACCACCCAAGCACTCCGTACAGATGGTCAACCAGCGAAGCTGAAACGTGCGGCCCCGGTGTTTAGCCGTGGGTTAATCCCGACGCTGTATTGAAGCGTTTCTCAATTATTGGTCCCATGTTTGTGTTTCTAATGGAACGCAAGCGCAAATGGCGGGCGGATGCTGCTAACCAGGACGCCGAGTTAACTCGAGATATCGAACGCACACGACACCGACGAGCCGAGGAGACGGCGTTGCGGGCAGAGCAGCGTCAACGTGGCAAAGGCGGCAACGCGTTCGCCGGGGCCAACGCCCGCTTTCGGCGGGAGTTTCTCATAGCACCCTACTGCGCACCTTACAGCAACGCTACATAACGACGGGCGCCTGCCCCGCCGACCGCGATTACCCACACGTACACAATACCCCTAGATGTCAACATTACGGAAGCAGAGGTTAGGGCGGCCTTGCAGAACATTAAGTGTAACACAGCACCCAGCGCTGATGGGATTACATACACACTTCTACGTAATTTAGATGACCAGGCCATCCAGGATTTCACTGCTTTTTACAACGAACACTGGAATAACGGCACGCTACCACAGGACTGGCGACACGTGGAAATCATACTTATTCCTAAGCCTGGCAAGCCGCTATCCCTCCAGAATCTCCGACCTATATCTGTGCCTTCATGTGTAGCTAAACTCTTCGAACACGTTGCCCTCTCCCGAGTCCAGCCATTTCTCGAAGACAATCACTTTTTTCCGGATACACTCTTCGGCTACAGTCCGGGTATTTCTACTCAAGACGCTTTTGCATTACTTAAGGAGGACGTATTGGATAGCCCCACTTCAAATCAGGTAAGGGCAATCCTGGTCGTAGATCTCAAGCGGGCTTTTGACAACGTCTCCCACGTCTTAATTCTTGACAATTTCGCTTCCTCCCAGTGCGGCGCACGCATCTACAATTACGCCAGGGCCTTTCTTTTTGACCGCACGGACACTATTGGGATTGCAGACGTCCGGTCGGACGAAAGAAGTCTCGCAGGCGGAGGAATGCCACAGGGCTCGGTCCTCTCTCCCATCCTGTTTAACGTGGCTATGGCTAAACTGCACCCACAAGATCCCCAACATCCAGCATGCCATTTACGCAAATGACATTACAATCTGGGCAACCAAAGGATCAGACGGAACCATTCAGGGTGCTCTCCAGGAAGCTGCATCTGTTGTACAAGACTATGCTGCCACCGGTAGCCTTGCGTGCTCAGTCAAAAAGTCAGAGTTGCTATTGGTACACAAGCGGTGCCGCATAGCCGGCGATTCTCCTGATATTTCACTGTTTCTTGATGGCCGTCCTATATCCCTCAGGTACCTCGATTCCGCATTTAAGGCCTCCACAATCAGGCTGATGGCAAGGCCTCACACACTACACACCTTCTGACTTAGCAGATAATACACATTACACACATGGTCCACCGCATCACCAATCGCATGCGACAACGGCGAGCCGAGGAGCCGGCGTTGCGGGCAGGGCAGGTACGACGCAGAGAACGACGTCACTAACGGCGCTGCCAATGGCGCGCGCGCTTGGGTGCGACGTAGAGAGAGAGTAACTGACGGCGCAGCCAATGGAGACGTTTAGAGAAACATGGGACAAACGGTTTCTTGTTTCGCTTAGCCATATACAGCTGTCGCTGTATAAGCGGAATGCAACCAGCAGTACGATAGCGGCTAGTTAGATGAGAGCTGAGTGTACGCTTTACCGAAGAGTGGTGCTCTTTGACGCGTACGTTGATGCATCGCCTGGTCTGGCCAACGTAGACATTGCCTCAAGAAAGTGCAAGATTGTAAACAACGCCAGTACCACAGGGCAAAACCTGAAATTGTGCTATTGTTAGGCAGCGTTCTGATTTGCAGTACACCCCTGAGCCTTTCTCTATAATGCATATAAGCACACATGCTACCAAGTTTATTTAATTGTGATAGCAATTATATGGACACTCCAGCCGCATTTCTGCCGTCGACGTCGCTGTGAGGTTCCGTATAAAGTCCACGGGCGATATGATCGTCGCCGCGCACCGTATGCTCTATGTGTGAGTGAAAGCGTCCGAGGGTGAGCCGGCGATCGCGGCTGAATCTCGCGCACGCACGGGCGGGGAGTGGGAAGGAAGCGCGCTGTCTTCCAGCAGCGCGCGGGCGCGAGCCGCGCGCGACTTCCGGTCGCGCCCAGGCGGGAGACGCGACTACGCCGCGCGCTCCCGCCTGTGCGGCTGTGTCATGAAAGCACCGTACATGAAACCTATCTGCGGTGGGGGCAGAGTCCTTCCTCCCTGCGCTGTGTTTTCGCGGCTTAGGTCGCGTTGATGGGAGAGGCAGCACGGTCAATTCGCTCGCTGCCGAGCTTTGCTCGATATCGCGCGCGAGACCGTCAGCGGCAGCGGGCCACTTAGGAAAACATTTGGAGGACGCTTAAGCTTCGCCTTTATGAGTAGAACGCGATAGCGTTATCGGAACCTGTTCGCATCACAACGCGCGGCTGTAGGTCTGGTAGAAATGCTGGAAAAGGGGATTGTGTTTGAGTTTCCTCGTAGCAGAATTAGGTGTTCTCTTACATTGAAATTACAATCCGACGCCAAATGGTAAAGTCGTACTTTACCATTTTCCTGACGGATTTCACTGTGAGAAATAAAATTTTTGTTCACCAAAACCTTGCACCAGGTGGAGGGCCTGCGCGGTCGGGGTGATTGGGGATGATTTTCCCTGCCACACGCATCGCACGCCGACGCCGGTTGCCATCGCCGGATTTTCTGCAACACAGGGCCCTTAACGCTAGGGTGCGACGGTTTTCACAACAAATCCGTGCAGGGGCGCGGCCTCGCCTCGATGACGTATCACCATTTTCTTTTCTTTTTTCCACTCTGTTTGGCGGCGCGGTCGGTGCGGCGCTTTAGTTCGGATCAGCTCATTGCACGTGAGCGAGAAGTTGGCGCGCGTATCATATTCCCGGCGTGCGTTGTTTTGTTTCGCTTGTGAAAGCGCGGAATGCAACGATGAGCGAGCCTTCTGACCGACAGAAGGTGATCGAAAAGTTTCTCCAATGGTTACATCATCATGAAGACGGCTACTCCCATGGCCACCTGAAATCAGTCGATGAGCTTAAGCTTTTTCAGAGGTCCTTGGCTGCCATCAACGAGAGGCAGGGGCGTATCAAGGGGGGGGGGGGGGGGGGGGCTGATGGGGCTTCAGCCCCTCTCCGAAATTTTGTTGTGCTGTCATGCACCACCGACCAAAACAACCACCGGCTCTGGAAATCATTCTGTGTTTTGTCTACAATGTCCTTTGCACGCTCGAAAAGACATTTCGGCACGAACATTGCGAACTCGGGCTGGATTGCGTGCACCTGGGGTCACGTAACGAAAGGAGCCCCATCCGAGCACAAACTTTCAAGGGCTTTTCGATAGCGAGCGGGCGCGTTGCGGCATCTCGCAGCGGCCGCGGAATCTACGGAGCGCATGGATTTTCATTCCGAGACTTAATGGGTATAAAGTTGTCTTCAACTTTTGACGTGAAAGGTGCCAAAGGCATGCTTTAGATTTTCAATTCTGGAACTTTATGGGTTTAATGTTCATATAAACTTTGGCCAACATGCGCGCACTTGTGTCCAAGCGGTTACAGAAATGTAGGCACGTGCTCGCAATCTTCCACACACACGAAAATACTAAATATCGCCGTGACCGTCAGCTGGCAGCTGATAATTTTCTCCAAACATTTTCAGAAAGCGTGCCCTATGTGATCCATCAGGTGGACCAGAGCAGGGAAAGTAAAATAAGAGAAAACAGAAGAAAGTGAACGGCCTATTATTGAGGCAGTTCTTTTTTGTGGGCGACAAGGTCTGGCTCTCCGTGGCCATAGGGACAGTGGTCCTATGGATTTAAGCAAAGCCCCGCTGAAAATACTGACATTTTCAGAGCGCTTCTTCGCATGCGAGCTGATTGTGGAGATACATATCTGAAGACTCATTTGGAAAGTTGTCCCAGTAATGCCTCGTATTTAAGCCCAGATGTACAAAACCAATAGAAATTTGTTGTCAAGTTATCAAAGAAAGCCTAGACGCAAAAGTAAACGCTGCAGGCTGCTTCTCCATAATTGCTGACGAAACGACGGATATTGCTGGAATCGAACAGCTTATTGTTTGTGCAAGGTACCTAAACAAGGATGCCAACGACATCGAAGGAGTGTTTTTAGGTTTTAGCACGGTAATAGATACACTCTCTTATTCCGACTACAGGTTCTATGTAATTGTGTACAAACTGCTGCAGATTCTAGTCACCCTGCCACTGACCACTGCCAGCGCAGAGCGAATATTTTTAACATGAGATTACTAAAAAACTACTTGCGCTCTACAATGTCGAGGGACGCATGGTTAGGCTGGCGCTTCTATATATACGCCCACAGAGACGTCGGCATCAACGTGTCCGAAGTCATTAACCGCTTCGCTAAACTTCCCCGCCGAGTGAAGTTTGTCCTTTAGATAGCGCAGCAGCACAAATCAATGCAAGTAAAAAGGTCTGTTCCTTCAGGTCCATAAACTCGTAATTATGAAAACGTATGACTGAATTTATTAGCTTTTAAAACCGCAGAAATTTGCGCCGTTTATTTTAACAGATAGCATCATGATCAACATTATCATGTGAATGCGGAAATTACCAGGACATCAATAACCAATTTTGAACGACCTTGCTTTGCGACCTTGCGGCGTTTCCTAACAAACACACTCGGATATTGGGTAGTTTAACTTGCCGCATCATCTGTGGCTTTCGTGTGGCCTTTTCTTTCCTTTTTAGCTACCTGATTTTACTTCTTTTTTTTAACCGAAGCAATACCCTTCTTTAATTTTGGGTGCAGAATATTTGTTGCTGCTCAGCAGGCAGTTAAATTACACATTTTCGTACTGATTCCTGCATTATTCCTCTATTATTCTACCCATATGGTGCTGTCGCGACTGCCGCATCACCCAAGTACATACCACGATTTCTGCGATCATAGTTTTGTTCTTGCCTGGATCGTCTGTCTTTCTATGCATAATTTTTTGGACATACGAATATATCGGTGACTGCACAACATGTTTATTTGTCTTGTTTGACGCATTATATACAGTGACGTCGGCTTTAATACGTAGATTTATTGGCGACTTATATACGTATATTTAAATATTTAAAATTCAATTGTGGGGTTTTACGTGCCAAAACCACGATCTGATTATGAGGCACGCCGTATTGAGGGACTCCAGAAATTTAGAATACCTGGGGTTCTTTAACATGCACCTAAATCTAAGTACATGGGTGTTTTCGCATTTCGCCTCCATCGAAATGCGGCTGCCGCGGCCGGGCCCGGATTCGATCCCGCGACCTCGTGCTCAGCAGCCCAACACCATAGCCACTGAGCAACCACGGTGGGTTTTAAATATCTTATTGCGAGGTTTTGTGTATACAAGCAGTGAACTTTGTTTCGAGTGACAGTTTTTTGCCCTCTATCAACTTGTATGTTCGCATTTGTATATTCCATTCTATCTTGGCATTTCTAATACATATATTTTGCAGAACACCTGCTTTTTATATGTACTCACTGTTGCGACTTCAATCTGGGTGTAATTACAATACACGACTGGTAACAGCTGCTCCATTGCAATTTATTGCAATGAAGGACAGCGTCATTGAGGGTTTTCCCTAGCCGTTGCATATGTACAAAATGTAAACAAGATTCTTGGATGACAAAGATTCATCAAAATCATCATCATCATCATCATCGTGATCCTATATTTTATGTCCACTGCAGGACGAAGGCCTCTCCCTGCGATCTCCAATTACCCCTGTCTTGCGCTAGCGTATGCCAACTTGCGCCTGCAAATTTCCTAACTTCATCATCCCATCCGGTTTTCTGCCGACCTCGACTGCACTTCCCTTCTCTTGGTATCCATTCTGTAACCCTAATGGTCCACCGGTTATCCATCCTACGCATTACATGGCCTGCCCAGCTCCATTTCTTCCGCTTAATGTCAACTAGAATATCGGCTATCCCCGTTTGTTCTCTGATCCACATCGCTCTCTTTCTGTCTCTTAACGTTAGTCCTAAGATTTTTCGTTCCATCGGTCTTTGTGCGGTCCTTAACTTGTTCTCGAGCTTCTTTGTTAACCTCCAAGTTTCTGCCCCTTATGTTAGCACCGGTAGAATGCAATGATTGTACACTTTTCTTTTCAACGACAGTGGTAAGCTCCCAGTCAGGATTTGGTAATGCCTGCCGTATGCACTCCAACCCAATTTTATTCTTCTGTAAATTTATTTCTCGTGATCAGGGTCCCCTGTGAGTAATTGACCTAGATAAACGTACTCCTTTAGAGACTCTAGAGGCTGACTGGCGATCCTGAATTCTTGTTCCCTTGCCAGGCTATTGAACATTATCTTTATCTTTTGCATATTTATCTTCAACCCAATTCTTACGCTTTCTCGATTAAGGTCCTCAATCATTTGTTGTAATTCGTCTCCATTGTTGCTGAATAGGACAATGTCATCTGCAAACCGAAGGTTGCTGAGATATTCGCCGTTGATCCTCACTCCTAAGCCAATTCCCAGTCTAAGAGCTTGAATACTTCTTCTAAGCATGCAGTGAATAGCATTGGAGAGATTGTGTCTCCTTGCCTGACCCCTTTCTTGATAGGTAACTTTCTACTTTTCTTGTGGAGAACCAAGGTAGCTGTGGAATCCTTGTAGATGTTTGCTAAGATATTCACGTATGCCTCCTGTACTCCTTGATTACGCAATGCCTCTATGACTGCTGGTATCTCTACTGAATCAAATGCCTTTTCATAATCTATGAAAGCCATGTAGAGAGGTTGATTGCACTCCGCAGATTTCTCAATTACCTGATTTATGACATGGATATGATCCATCGTAGAATATCCCTTCCTGAAGCCAGCCTGTTCTCTTGGTTGGCTGAAGTCAACTGTTGCCCTGATTCTATTGGAAATTATCTTGGTGAATATTTTATACAATACTGAAAGTAAGCTAATGGGTCTATAATTCTTCAGTTCTTTAACGTCTCCCTTCTTATGGATTAGTATTATGTTGGCGTTCTTCCAGCTCTCTGGTACACATGAAGTTGTGAGGCATTGCGTATAAAGGGCCGCAAGCTTTTCAAGCATGGTATCTCCTCCATCTTTTACAACCGGCAGGAAACAGAAGACTGGCAGATGATCACTGATATCTAGCGTCAGCAGACCAGCAGTACCATCCTGGCAGAACATATTAGTGATACATACGTCAAGCAACGTCGCACTCTCTGCCGTGATCCGCGTCGATAAGTTCATAAGATTTTCACATGCGTATGATTTGATTATATTCTTGACTTCTCTTGCACTTACATCGTTTCCAAGCATGTTAATACTCACATCCCCAGCAATTAAAAACATAGTGCCTCTGCTACTTAAAAAAATGTAAGAGATCTTCTGCAAAATTAAGAAAATGTCTCTTGCTGCCGCAGGGTGGCCTATAGATAACACAGTAGTGCCCGCATTTTGTATAAATAACGAAACATTCTACATTTTCATTCGTGGCAGTATATTCGTGTAATAATTCACACTGGATACAGCTTTCGACATACATGGCAAGACCGCCACCGCGAGAGCAGTTTCTTATCAGTCCTTCATATTTATATCCATCAAATTGTGGTGGACGTTCAGTAAGCCACGTTTCGGTGAAACATAAAATGTCAAACTTGCATTTGAAGTTCTCAAGCGCCTCTTGCAGTTTTTCATGCTTATTTCTCATACTTCGTGCGTTCAGGTCAAACACCGATATCCATTTTTTATAACTTATATCACCATAATATGCATTAAAAGAGTCATAATCATGATAAGAGCCGACATTATGGCCGAGTCCCATGATGTTTGCATCTGCGCAGATGAACCGAAAGTGCAGACATCGGGTAGAGTCATCCTTGTTAATTATAGTGCTTAAAGAGCGCAAGGAGACTGAGGAGGCACTTCACAGTTTGCTCCAAATCGCGCACATAACCACTGCACGTTCACCATTTTTCTTTCGCACCAACACCTTACCATTCGTATATATGCCAGACAAACGCATATCCAGCGCTCCTTGCCCAATCCTTAGTTGTAAACAGAATTCACTTGTCGAGCACAGCATAAAAAGAGACACCGTCGTCACGCGAATTACTTCAACGCAGATGGAAACACAGAGAACAT